>NW_018128412.1:34005-38150 GCF_001952655.1 Monopterus albus
GGAAGCTCAGCTCAGAGTTGTTGGCCCTGACAATAGGAGTTGTCCTGTATGTGAAGAAAATGGCTGCCACAACAGCAGTAATGCCTGTTCCAAATAAGGCCGCTGTAGTGAGCAGTACTCCCATAATTTCTTCATATGATAGAAACTCTGCCTCCTTCTTTACACAGGCATCTCTTCTGTCATTGGACCAGGACTCAGGGTGGCATCGCTCACAGGTGACAGAATCTGAAAAAGCATTTGAAAGCAAAAGTGAGACGTGCAGAGTAGTTTCATCTTTCTTTTCTATTTTTCATCTTCTCTTTGCAAACAAAACAAAGACTACAGTATTACATGTTAATAAATGAATATCTTATGACAGGTACATGGCATACATAATAATTATTTAGATAGTTTCATAGCTTTTTACTTATTTGATTTTTATAACATCTGTATATATTCAACTGAAGAAATTACATTTTATGTAGTAATTTTTGACATTGTGACTCATAGATGTAACAAATAACATTTGGAGGAAGACAAATCATGCCAATATCCCTCACTTCACTTCATATGAATGTGACCCAGGATGGTCTGAACACAACACATTCTCCCCCAACTTCCCCAGGATTTTGTTATTGTTCTATAAACAGTGTCACTGGAATATTTAGCATGCACTAGAGTTACATATTCATTCTACACTGGGGCTTTAACCTTGACATGTACACATATTTCTTAGATCTGCCTTGTAAACATGACTGCTGTAAGAATTTTGTTTTGTTGCACAATGAAGTGCCAAATGTTGAATTTTACTAGACCTGTAATGTTGCTTATTTCTCCCTCTGCACATCTGATACAG
The DNA here is from genome assembly GCF_001952655.1 of Monopterus albus. Lineage (NCBI taxonomy): Eukaryota > Metazoa > Chordata > Actinopteri > Synbranchiformes > Synbranchidae > Monopterus > Monopterus albus. The sequence goes on from NW_018128412.1 coordinate 34,841, forward strand.
TCATAGCAGCAGACAGGTTTTCCTTTCTGGAGAACCTTGCGAGTTCCTGGGGGACATTTCTCACTGCAAACTGACACAGGCACCTGCATGGACAAAACATCTCTGAGAAAAATGTATTGGCAACGACTTTGGGTTTTATCTTCGCAAACTTTTTGTGTTAACTTTTGAAACCAAACATTATAATACAGTAAGTACAATGACATGACACGGTCATATCAGGCACAGCAGGGCAGACAGTATCGTCACACACAGAACAAACTTTACAACAGCTTTTTCTCTGCCGCAGTAAGACTGATGTCAAATACAAAAATGTGAGAATATATGTACAATAACCCTTACTACCTCACCAAGCATAATGCCATGTCCAACTCCACCATGTGAATTACTAAGTGCAATGTTTGGAGTTCACTGTGGGAAATACTATTACAATATTTTTGTGTATTGTGTTTTAATACTTTGTCACCCTTATGTTACTTTTCTCAGAAGTGTTGTTCTGGCTTTTGACTCCCTACCTGATTCCAAAGGCGAGCTGCACAAGAATTCCGATATGCCTAGAATGTCTGTTTATGCATAAATGGCAAATAAAAATCTTGAATCTTGAATTGTTTACCTGTTGTGAGTTCTGTGCCCAAATAAAAGACTGAAGTTGCAGACTCAGCCGTTTGTCTGCAGGCAAAGATGCATCATAAAGACCAACTGTGACAAAGTCCACAATGCCATTTTCTGTTGGCTGCCAGTTTATAATTTCATACTTTGTTGCTAGTTCTCCATTCTCATTAAAGTAAACCTCATCTCCTTCCTTGGTTTTGAAATGAATCTTTCTTATGTGCTGTAAAACCTAAAGAGATTGAATGATTTTAATGTAATTAATTAGGGTGGCTGTGGTTCAGGAGGTAGAACGGTTTGTTTGGGTCATTTGTGCATGAATGGGAAAAGGTGTAATGCATGTTGAGTTTCCTTTAATTTTTAGGAAAACTATATAAGACAGTATGTAGGCCTGTTGGCTCACCAGCATGATAGACACTCTGCAACTGTTATTCAAAGTTTTGGACATATTTACTTCTACAAAGTAGAATTGATTTGATGAACTCACCATGTGTGGATCTAGCTGCACCTTGTTACATGTTTCATTACATTCAAGAATATTATGAAGTGCATGTACCACAGCATACACTCCTTTATAGACATTTTTAAATATAGGCATGAGTGACATATCAGTGAAGCTGTTTCTCACTCCAGTCAGATCTTCATGTCCAGTACATTCTCTCTGATTCTCTGATGATGCATTTGATTGATTGAACTTACAGTTAAATAGAGTTTCCCAGAACTCTGTAAACATTTTGTTACCAGATGAATTGAGTGGCTTCACATCTAACATGAACTCTTTCATGCCACTGACATGTGCTTTGGGGATATCTTTTTTATTTTATCTGGAGGATCTGTTTTAAGTAAAGACGCAGAATACTCCAGACAGATGCCCAGCTGCTGTGCAGTCTCTGTGAATATAGCCATGCCATCATTGCCATAATCATCATTGGTTCTAATAGCTCCAACCCAAGTCCAACCAAAGTGCTTGACCAACTGGGCCAGGGCTCTGCTCTGATAGTAGTTAGTGGGTACTGTTGTGAAGAAGGATGGGTATTTGGTTTTGTCACTGAGACAAGCACAGGTGGCAAAGTGGCTGATCTATAAGAAAAAGGAATTAAAAATTAAAATATAAGGATAAAAATTTAAGATAGAAAACATTTACACAGTAATATTTCAGCAGCTTTAATCACTGCAAATAAATAACTCTATTCAGCAAATATTAAATTATATACTAATCTTACCCACCTGTGAAATACGAAAGGCACCAATGACAGTAGCTATAGCTATGCTCAGAGAGGAAGCGGTCTCTCCCATAATGGCTTGCACTTGTCCAGGTCTGGTACATGGAGCCTCACTGGGTGCAGACACATCTTCATTACCATTAGCCAAAGCCTGTGCAACCCTCGCACTTCTGGCAGTAGAACCACAGTCATCATAAAGGTAGTAGGTCTGTGCTGTTATTAATCTCCTCAGTGGCAAAAATCATGGCCTGGGCATACTGGAACTCTCTGAAATTCAGACTTTATGGAAACAGTTTTAAACTGTTGGACTAAGAGTAGTACTTGAAACAGAAACATCAGAGTAGTACATGGAAGTTTTACTAATACACAGAGCACATAATAGTTCATCCACTTCCTCTTAAATATTTTAAGTCTTGTTAGTTTTCAACCATATATTTTACCTGGTGCATTCCAGTGGCAGTGGTTTGTGCATGTAGGTATCCTGTCTGTTTATCCAGCTGCCGTGGAAAGAGAAGATTCCTCCCAGTATAATGTCTCCATCTTTAGATACCTGTGGATTCTCAGGATCCCCCATCTGCCGGCACATCAGCTCCTCAGCCTGAGAGAAAGACACCACCAACAACAGCTGTAAAAGTGCACAACCCTGCTCTATCCATCTCTGTGTGGATGTCATACTGTCTGAGAGAACTGAACCATTGGGTGGCATCACATGTACATTCAGACCAACCAGAAATTTGTACTGGTATTTATACATTTTGGATTAGCATAAAAAATAAAAAGATAGGATCACTAGTTCATCTCTCTTGACCTACCAGGTTGGGTCAGAGGAAGGAGGTGCCCAAATAAAAGAGTTTGGTCTATAGCCTATAGTAAAAATATTTCCATGTTTGAATGAAAGTAATGTCAGAAATGCTTCATTGAGCTCATTCTAATTACTCATTCATTTGTGCATATGACATGCATTGGGTGACCATTTTCTTTTTTGTTTAATTTTTTTGGACATCAGTTTTCACACACAGGTCAGACAAACAACTTCTAGAACTAGTAGCAACTGAGGCAGATGCAGTAGTCAGAGACAGAAACAGTTCCGGCTGTTAAGGAAACGCTCGACACAAGGGTGAGCGAGCGGAGAAAACAGCAGACCCAGGCGGCTGGCTTTGGTGCAAGCAAAGATTTATTTACAGTGTTAAAGTAGTGCATCAATATATACAAAGTGAAGTGGTGAATATAACCGGGTGTCGACCAGCAGTAGCAGGAGTTATGGTACGTGGAGTGATGATGGACCGGGCTGCAGGGGTAGGAATCACTCCTGGGCTGGTCGGGCAGGAGATCCGGTTGACTGAGGAGGTAATAGGAGAGATACAGTTAAATTGGAGACTGTGCATCGACCTGTGATGGTGGTGGCTGGTGGAGCTGAGGGTGCCAGGATCCAGAGGAGAGGTCCAAACGTAGAAGGAAGCAGTGAACACACAAACATACGT
>NW_018128412.1:38783-45566 GCF_001952655.1 Monopterus albus
ACGACGTAGAAAGAACTAGCAGGGGAGTGATGAGTGAGCAGAGTATAAAGGAGGAGTGAGACAAAAGAGGTGCAGCCGATGAGTGTCAGAAAATCAGGGCAGGTGTGTCTAATCAAATAATCAGTGTGAGGGAGCTGACTAGGGCGAGAAAAGAGAAGAAAGGAAGGTGCAGCTGGGCAAACCTGACACCGGCAGCAAAAAGGCCAACCGGAAATAATAAAGTAACCATGACACCTCCAGTTGACAATACACAATTAAATGTGCCAAATAATGGGTGACCGTTCATATTGAGACTCAGTTACTAAGTGAAAGCTATGCATGAAGGCTCTCCCCATAAGTTTTTAACCATTATTTGTGTGCCTCATACTACATAGGAACGGGGCCCACAGTGGAACTTGAGAGACAAAAAACTACCTCAGTGGTTGACAAGACTGTGCAAGGTGAAAAGAAAAAAAAATAGGGCCACAGTACTGTCTTAAATGGAACTGATATACACTGTTTACTGTCAGAAAAAAAAACTAGTTAAAGTTCATTTATGCTGTCTGAGGATGGAGTGTCAAAGCACAGTAATAGAATGTCATGTTATGTGAATGACAAAGGTGAATGTGTGGCACGCAAACAAACGCAGCGGCCCCTCTCTCTCCGAGTTGTCTGCTTAAAAATGTGTGCTCTAGTGTGTGTTCATGTTTTTTGTGTTTATGTTCTTGTGTGCATAGTTCAACGTCTACTTTGCGCTCAAGATACAGTCACCACTGCCTTGTGGATATGGGGAATAAGTCAAAACATTTCAACTTAGACAAGGAAGTTGCAGAGGAACTCAAGGCCTGGGGCTTCTCCACCGGATTCCAACTTTACCAGATATGCCGGCTACATCACCCCCTGAGAGGAGGCATCGGAAGCATTGTGAGCGAAAACAGAAGCGGGGCAAATGCAGAGGCATCCAGGCTAGGCCATCCCTCATTATGGCGAATGTACACTCACTGGACAACCAAATAGGCCACATACAGCTCCTGAGATCTGTATGGTGTGATGTGAGGGACTACTGTGTTTTCATCTTTATGGAGACATGGCCCAATGACAACATCCCGGACTCCGCTATCCAACTAGCTGGGCTAACACACTACCAAGCTGACAAAGTCTTTGTGGATGGAGGTAGAACACGTGGAGGGGGAGTTTGTGTTTACATTAGTGATGCTTGGTGTCAGGACGCTGCTGTTGTTCATGTTGTTCGCTGTTGCTCGGGATGCAGCCTTTAGGGCCGGTGACACTGCAGGCCTAGCAACAGCAAGAGCCAACCTGTCCCATGGAATCAGGGAGGCAAAACACCAATACTGCAAGAAAATATCTGGACACTTCAGCAACACTAGAGATGCACAGAGTGGGGCATCCAAACCCTCACAGGCTATAAACCCCCACCTCGGAACTGTGATAGTGACAGCTCTCTGCTGAACAGCCTCAATGACTTCTTTGGCCACTTTGAAATACAGAACAACACACTAGCACAGAAGGCCACCCCTCCCCTGGGCGAGCAGGCTGTGTGTCTGTCCACAGCCAGCGTGAGGAAGATTAACTCATGCAAGGCAGCTGGACCGGATAACACACCTGGTCATGTTTTAAAGGACTGTGCCGAGGAGCTCAAGGATGTCCTCACAGACATCTTTAGCATCTCTCTGAGCCAAGCGGTTGTTCCCATGTGTTTCAAGGCCACAACAATAATTTCAATTCCAAAAAAGCCCCACCCTACCAGTTACAATGACTATTGCCCTGTAGCACTGACTTCAATTATTATTAAGTGCTTCAAGCGGCTGGTCAAGTCCATCCTTCCTCCCTCTCACGACCCATTTCAGTTTGCATACAGGTCAAACAGGTCCACAGAGAATCAGAATCAGAATCAGCTTTATTGGCCAGGTGTGTTGGACACACGAGGAATTTGACTCAGGTACATTGGCTCTCAATGTGCAAACAGTAGACCAGCATATGGCTGTGTAATATAACAAAATAGCAGTATTAACATCAACAACCAGTGCAAACAATGCAGAAAAAGCAGTATAAACAGACAGCAAACAATGTAGACAACAAAGGAATGTTCACTCAAATGAGATAATTAGGGATAAAAATAGAGTACTTAAAACAGAGTACTAGAGACCTGTACGAGTCTTTATAATCTGTACAATGTATATTTACAGGTATTGCACTGAGGGTTATTGTCTAATCACACTGTCGTGAGTTAAGTGTTCATCAGAGTGATGGCCTGTGGGAAGAAACTGTCGCTGTGCCTGGTTGTCTTAGTGCACAATGACCTGTAATGCTGTACAGAGGGGAGGAGTTCAAACAGATTGTATCCGGGGTGTGAGTGGTCTATAGTGATCCTCTCTGCTCTCCTTTTGACCCGTGTGGTGTACAGATCCTCCATGGAGGGCAGGCTTGCACCAATGACCTTTTCTGCAGTCTTCACTGTCCGCTGAAGTCTGTACTTGTCCTGTTTGGTTGCTGAGCCAAACCAAACAGTGATGGAGGTGCAGAGAACAGACTCAATAAATCCTCTGTAGAAGAAGGGGGATAAGATGGGAGGGCTCTTCCTGAAGTCCACTGTCATCTCCACTGTTTTGAGCGTGTTCACCTCTAGGTTGTTGCGGCTACACCACAGGACCAGCTGCTCAACCTCTCGTCTGTAGGCTGACTCATCACCATCTTTGATGAGACCAATGACCATTGTGTCATCAGCAAACTTTAGGAGCTTGACAGAGGGGTCCTTCGAGATGCAGTCATTGGTGTAGAATGAAAACAGCAGAGGGGAGAGCACACATCCCTGGGGGGCACCTGTGCCTCTTGTTCGGGTGCTGGATGTGTTTTTCCCCAGCCTCACCTGCCCTGTCTGTCAGAAAGCTCGTAATCCATTGACAGGTGGGGGCAGGCACAGTGAGCTGGGTCAGTTTGGAGTGGAGAATGTCCTTCAGCTCCAGGTTATTGCGGCTACATCACAGGACCAGCTGCTCAGCCTTCCGTCTGTAAGCTGACTTGTCGCCATCCCAGATGAGACCAATGACCGTTGTATCATCAGCAAACTTTAGGAGCTTGACAGAGGGGTCCTTCGAGATGCAGTAGTTGGTGTAGAGTGAAAACAGCAGAGGGGAGAGCACACGTCCCTGGGGGTCACCTGTGCTTATTGTCTGGGTGCTGGATGTGGGTTTCCCCAGCCTCACCAGCTGTTTTCTGTCTGTCAGAAAGCTAGTACTCCACTGACAGGTGGGGGCAAGCACAGGGAGCTGGGTCAGTTTGGAGTGGAGGATGTCCGGGATGATGAACGTTGAGGTGTTGCAGGATGAAATGCAGTGCCATGTTCACTGACCTGTTTGCCCAGTAGGCAAACTGCAGGGGGTCTAGCAGGGGGTCTACAATGTCCTTCAGGTGGGCCAAGCCCAATCTAACAAAGGACTTCATAACTACAGATGTCAGGGTGACAGGTCTGTAGTGGTTCAGTCCACTGATGTAGGTTTTCTTTGGGACTGGGATGATGGTGGAGCGTTTGAAGCAGGAGGGGACTTCACACAGCTCCAGTGACCTGTTGAAGATGAATGTGAAATGGGGGCCAGCTGATCAGCACACACTTTCAAGCAGGAGGGGGGTCACACCATCTGAGCCTGGTGCCTTTCTGATCTTTTGTCTTTTAAAGAGGCCACTCACATCCTTTTCAGAGATTGTTAGAGGTGGGGGCTGGAGTGAAGGGTGGTGATTGTCAAGGGAGCAGCTGCTGGATCTGAGGTGGGGAGGGTGAGGGGGGAGTGTTGTTTGTCAAACCTGCAGTAGAACACATTTGTCTGCTAGTTGATGATCCTCCACAGCAGGAGGGGATGGTTTCCTATAGCCAGTGATGTTTTTCAGGCATCGTCACACAGATGAGGAGTTGTTGGCTTAAACCTGGGCTTTCAGATTTTCAGAGTAACTTTTCTTTGCTGCTCTGATCTCCCTTGTCAGTGTGTTGCTGGCCTGGCTGTACTTTGTACAAAGTCCTGTCCCCACTTCTGTAAGCCTCCTCTTTGGCATGACAAAGCTACTTGAGTCTTGCTGTGAATGAGGGCTTGTGGTTGTTGTATGTGCAGAAGGTCTTTTTGGGCACACACACATCCTCACAGAAACTGATATAAGATGTCACAGTGTCAGTGAGTTCATCCAGGTCTGTAGCTGCAGACTCAAATACACTCCAGTCTGTGCAGTCAAAGCAGGCCTGTAGCTCTGACTTAGCCTCGTCAGTCCAGCTCTTCACCGTTTTGACCACAGGCTTTGCAGCTTTAAGTTTCTGCCTGTAGGTTGGAATAAGATGGACCATACAGTGATCAAAGAGTCCAAGGGCTGCACGGGGGACAGAGTGATAGGCATCTTTTATTGTTGTGTAGCAGCGGTCCAGTGTAATTTTGTACCTGGTGGGACAGGTGATGTGCTGTCTGTATTTTGGCAGTTCGTGGGTGAGATTTGCTCTGTAAAAGTCCCCTAGAACAATGAGTGGAGAGTCGGGATGTTCTAGCTCCAGGCTAGTTATCAGTTCTGCTAGGAGCTGTAGCGCGCTAGCATTAGCCTGCGGTGTTATGTACACTCCCATTAGCATGAAACTGTTGAATTCACAGGGAGAGTAAAAGGGTTTGCAGTTGATAACAAGAGTCTCTAGGTCTGCGGTACATGTCCTCTGTAGCACTGTGACATCTGTGCACCAACCTTCATTTATGTAGAAGCAGATTCCACCTCCTCTCATTTTCCCAGACTGCTCCTTTATATGATCCGCTCTGAACACCTGGAAACCCGGTATTCGAATTGCACTGTCCGCGATCGAGTCACTGAGCCAGGTCTCCGTGAAGCACAAAGCAGCAGAGTGTGCAAAGTCAGAGTTATTCCTGTTGATGAGAAGAATTTCATCCATTTTGTTGACCAGGGAGCAGCGATTAGCCAGGTGAATAGATGGGAGTGCGGTCTGAATTCCCCTCTGTCGTAACCACACCAAAGCGCCAGAGTGTTTTCCATCCCAGTGGCGTCTTTTCCAGGTCCCGTATATCACTGCTGCGCCTCTGATCAGAATGTCCATACAGCATTCATCGTTCACAAAAATTGGAGGAAGGTAGTTTGGTGTGAGTTGTCCGATATTTAACAGTTCTTCCCTGGTAAAAGTAATCCGGGATGCGTTGCACAAAAGCAAGAAAGCAAAGAAAAACAACAAATACATGAGAGCGCGAGTAACCACGATCGCCATCACTGTCGGCACCGGAAGTAAGTGGAGGATGCCATTACTGCTGTTCTCCATCCAGCCCTCAGCCACCTAAATTCAAGAACTCTTAGGTGCAAATACTGTTCCTAGACTTCAGTTCAGCATTCACCACAATCATCCCCCAGCAGCTTACACAAAAACTTGGACACTTGGGACTCAAAACCTCTCTCTGCAACTGGGTGCTAGACTTTCTAACAGGGAGGCAACAAAATGTGCGAGTTGGCAGCAACACCTCCAAGACCATCACGCTGAGCACAGGGGCTCCACAGGGGTGCGTGCTCAGCCCCTTGCTCTTCTTCACACTGCTGACCCACAACTGTGCCAGCCTACAGCACCAACCACATTGTCAAGTTTACAGAAGTTACAGCATTCAAAGTAAGCAGATTCTGCTTCATTACAATTGTAAGATATATAAACAAAGAAAATAAATATATTAAAAATAACCAAAGCTCAGTAGTTCTGGACAATCATCAATACAGATTTTTTTTCTTTCTCTGTTTCAATCTTCTTTTTCTTTTAGGTTATTTTCTAATTCTTCAATCTTTTCACACTCAGAGATCCTCCACTAGGAAACCCAAAGTTTCTAGTTCATGTTGTTAAATATTGTATACTTTTTCCCCATATTTTCCTTTCATTATATCAATGATCGGACTCTTCCTCCTTAGTTGTCTTGTTCCCTATTCTCTTGAATGGTTGTTGTGCCCAACTCAGTTCAAAATGGATGTGAACATTAGTGTTTGATTTCTCTCTTCCTAAAACCAAAAAAAACTGCTTTTAACAAAATTACTTTCTGGTTTCCTTCAATGCCACAACCACAATAAAAGGCACCTACTTAGTAGGACTCACTCAAGACAGCAGAGTGTTTGATTGGTGGCAGAACTCCGGGAAGTGAAAATTTAGTTACATAAAACTGTGAACTCAGAGAGTTTTTTAAATTCTTTTTTTTTTTTTGAAGAAACCAGGATTATTTGGATCCCATCAGTGATGATCCAGGGTGTCCTCTGGCAGTCCCCAGTCACTCAGAAATGAATATAAGGTTTGAGGCTGAGAAATAATTGTTCTCAGGCTGGACAGGCACTGTCCCGACAGACCTAGACGGCCACTCAATGTATGCCACTTCTGACATCAAAATTGTTGTGGCAAAATTATCTTATCAAGGCTCGGTGAGTGCAAAATAAAGACTTGACATCACCCTGAATGTCATTGTACGTTTATTTCTGCAGAAAGGCGCAATCTCTGAACAGACTGTGAGATGTTCTCAGAGAGAAGCTTGCTGAACGGAGAGCTGCATTTCCTTTTATACATATGTAGCGGAGTTATAATTCCATTTGCCATAAATAATTTGTTGCAATGGCATTTTATTTCGTTACTTCCTCCGGAAGTGAGGTGTGTGTGGTGGTAATAGATTGGGGTGCCCCTGCAAACTGAGGGGGTGCAGCCCGTGCTGCTTCCTTATTCATAATAAGGAAGTGTGGTTCAATTGGCACCAGTCTGCCATACACTCTCACGGAGGTAAGTTGCGTTCACAT
>NW_018128412.1:45657-47196 GCF_001952655.1 Monopterus albus
GTGTAACAGACTGTTTAGTGTTATGTCTCCCCGGTGTGAATGTGCTGGTGCTCTGTTTATGTGTGTAGTATACCTTATGTCCTTTTGTCCTTTGGGGCTTGCCATACTTGGGTAGAAAGGGGACATGGGGAGAGATAGATGGGAGTGTCAGTTTTGGAGTGAAGAGTGCAAATAAAGTAACGGAGAAGTTCAGACCTGAAGCTTTGTTGTTTTATTATTTTATACACATGTCTAGATGAGCCCACGTAAATACTCGGCTACAATAGCATGACAATTGGTACAATTGGTAAAATTGTTTTTGTTTCCTTTTAGTTAATTTGAATGCTACGGAGCTGAAGCTGTTCTGTTGTTATATTTTCTTCTGTACCAGGTATTGTGCCTTTTAATTTATTTTATACATAGGACCAGTCTGCCATACACTCTCACGGAGTTAATTTGAATGCCACGGAGCTGAAGCTGTTCTGTTGTTATATTTTCTTCTGTACCAGCAATAAAGACATTTGTAGCTGAAAGATTGTCTCCAGCCGGGTCAATCACAACGCAGAGTACCTCGACACGGGTGTGATGAAATCAATGCGCTACACATAGACACACAAAAAAACCCTGGGTGTTGCTTGTGGTTTTGATCAGTTGGGTGGATATGTGAGGTCAGGAAACAGATGTCAATCAGGAAAGAGGCTGTCTGGTTTTACATCCATACAAGAATATGTTTTTCACTGCAGACACTCTAACACAAGCCAGCCCAGTATGCAACAGGCTATGTGTTTGTGTCGGTAGAGATTGGGTGCGTGTGTATGAAAGGTGCATGTGTGTTTAGATGTGTGTAGAGACTGAATCTTTGTGGAGTCTATGGGGAAAAAGGAGACACACAAGGTTAAACAGTACAAATACACAGCATGAGTACTGAGCAGCATGGGTATTTATATTCCATTACAATTCATTCAAAAGTAACATGGCACTTATATATGTTAACAATCAAAAACCTAATAAATGTATTTGCATTTGCAGCTTAGTTGCATAGGAATGTCATTTTTAAGAGAGAGGGTTGGCTGATTTGTCCTCATAAACTGAAACTAAAAAGAAAATATTCAGTATTACAAATTATTAAATTATACCACACCATAATAATCACGGTACATAGTTTACACACAGGGCTTTTTCTTTACTTCACATTCTAAGTAGGCATTAATTATAATATGGGCTATGGTTTGTGAATTCATAGGGTGCTGTATGTGTGAGTATAAACTGAACGCCTATAAAAACTATGATGCCACCACAATGCAAGTTTTTATCCTCTTCTTCATCATATTCATTTCTGTATTCTTCTCTGGTTTCAGTAAGATAATATAACATTTTGGAATAAATGTACAAATGAGCAGTCCAAAACTGGAGGCCAGAATAGCAAATATCTCTACAGCTACACTGAACTTCCCAGGAGAGCTGACATATGCTGGAATAAAAGTGATCCAGACTGCACAGAATATCAGCATGCTGAAGGTGATCAGTTTGGCCTCATTGAAGTTATCAGGCAGTTTCCGA
>NW_018128412.1:56231-57205 GCF_001952655.1 Monopterus albus
AGCATGGGTATTTATATTCTATTACAATTTATTCAAAAGTAACATAGCACTTCAAAAACTTTCCCTAAAAAATGTATCTGCATTTACAGTTTCAAAGCATAGGAATGTAATTTTTAAGAAAGAGGGTTGGCTGATTTGTGCTCATAAACTGAAACTAGTCAAAATATTCAATATTACAAATCTTTAAATTTTACCACACAATAATAATCATAGTATACAGTAAACACACAGGGCTTTTTCTTTACTTCACATTCTAAGTAGGCATTAATTATAATATGGGCTATGGTTTGTGAATTCATAGGGTGCTGTATGTGTGAGTGTAAGCTGAGCACCACCTACAGACATTGGGAAAAAAGGTGTTAAGTTTGTGCATGTAGTTGTCCATATTTTCAAATGTTGCCTGTCATGGTTGCATAATACACTGCCTGAAAGCAATTATTTCGATATGCTATGTAAATGAACTGACATAAACTAGATATGTTTTATGAGGGTACCATACATCTTTTAATAAAATAAAATGAATATTGTTTTCTACATGATAGTCTGGTGGACAAAGTATTATGAAAAATTATGATGCCACCACAATGCAAGTTTTTATCCTCTTCTTCATCATATTCATTTCTGTATTCTTCTCTGGTTTCAGTAAGATAATATAACATTTTGGAATAAATGTACAAATGAGCAGTCCAAAACTGGAGGCCAGAATAGCAAATATCTCTACAGCTACACTGAACTTCCCAGGAGAGCTGACATATGCTGGAATAAAAGTGATCCAGACTGCACAGAATATCAGCATGCTGAAGGTGATCAGTTTGGCCTCATTGAAGTTATCAGGCAGTTTCCGACCAAGAAAAGCCAGAATAAAACATAATATGGCCAGAAGGCCTATATACCCAAGTACAGCCCAGAAGCCCACAGCTGATCCCAGAGCACACTCTAAGATGATTTTGTCCTTGAACTGGGTAAAATTCTTA
>NW_018128412.1:57358-66092 GCF_001952655.1 Monopterus albus
TCATTGGACCAGGACTCAGGGTGGCATCGCTCACAGGTGATAGAATCTGAAAAAAAGCATTTGAAATCAAATATGAGACTTGCACAGTAGGTTTATCTTTTTTTTATTATTTGTCATCTACTTTTTGCAAACAAGATAGTACATATAAACAGTGTCAGTGTAATATTTAGAATAGACTAGAGTTACATATTTTTTCTACATTGCGCCTTTAGCCTTGAAATGTACATTGGCTAATTTATTAAAACTCCAATGTAAACATGACTGCTTTAAGGATTTTGTATTGTTGCACAATGAAGTGCCAAATACTGAATTTTACTAGACCTGTAATGTTGCTTATTTCTCCCTCTGCACATCTGATACAGTCATAGCAGCAGACAGGTTTTCCTTTCTGGAGAACTTTACGAGTTCCTGGGGGACATTTCTCACTGCAAACTGACACAGTCACCTGCATAGACAAAATTACACTGCGAAACATTTATGGGCACTAACTTTGTAAAGGTTTTATCTTTGCAAACCTTTGTTGTTAACTTTTGAAATCAAACATTATGATACAGTAAAAATAATACATTTAAAGTGATAATACTGTAAGTACAGTGTTGACATTGTCATTTACCTGTTTTGTGTTTTTTGCCCAAATAAAAGACTCAAGTTGCAGACTCAGCTGTTTGTCTGCAGGGAAAGTTGCATCATAAAGACCAACTGTGACAAAGTCCACAGTGCCATTTTCTGTTGGCTGCCAGTTTATAATTTCATACTTTGCTGCTGGGTCTCCATTCTCATTAAAGTAAACCTGATCTCCTTCCTTGGTTTTGAAATGAATCTTTTTTATGTGCTGTAAAATCTAAGAACATTCATTTTAATTTAGTTAATTGGGGCGGCTGTGGCTCAGGAGGTAGAACCGTCTATCTGGGTCATTTGTGCATGAATGGGTGAATGGGAAAAGGTGTAAACAACTTTGAGTTTGTAGGAAAGCACTATATACTGTATTACAAACAATATGTAGGCCTGTTGACTCAACAACATGATAGACACTGCACCAAGTTAGTATTCAAAATTTTGGACATATTTACTTCTACAAAGTAGAACCTATTTAATGAACTTACCATTTGTGGATCTAACTGCACCTTGTAGTTACATGTTTCATTACAACCAAAAATACTATGAAGTGCATGTGCCACAGCATACACTCCTTTATAAATATTGTTAAATATAGGCATGAGTGACATATCAGTGAAGCTGTTTTGCACTCCAGTCAGATCTTCATGTCCAGTACATTCTCTCTGATTCTCTGCTGATGAGTTTGACTGTTTGAACTTACAGTTAAATAAAGTCTCCCAAAACTCTGTAAACAGTTTGTGATTAGATGAATTTATTGGCTTCACATTTAATATGAACTCTCGGATGCCGCTGACCTGTGCTTTGGGTATGGACAGGCCTATGGCACCATCCAGAATGTGATGTGTATCCATTTCTGCAGTTTGGGAATCAATAATCCATGCCTCACTTCCTACCCACTGGTACCCAGTCAAGTTGTGTTGAGACAGGACTTGAATTAGCACTTTCATATCCAGGGATGAGAGAAAAGTTACAATAACCTTGGAGGTGGAAGCCTTGATAATGTCAATGATCTTTTTTATTTTATCTGATGAATCTGTTCTATAAAAAGCTACAGAATACTCCAGACAGATGCCCAGCTGCTGTGCAGTCTCTGTGAATGTAGCCATGCCATTATTGCCATAATCATCATTGGTTCTAATAGCTCCAATCCAAGTCCAATCAAAGTGCTTGACCAACTGAGCCAGGACTCTGCTCTGATAGTAATTGCTGGGAACGGTTCTGAGGAAGGATGGGTATTTGGTTTTGTCACTGAGACAAGCACAGGTGGCAAAGTGGCTGATCTACAAGAAAAAGAAATGACCTCCCAATATAAAGATGTAAGATATAAAACATTTATACACTCACATTTGAACAGCTGGAATTATTGCAGACTAATAAATATTTTTAACAAATATTAAAATACATACTAATCTTACCCACCTCTGAGATATGAAAGGATCCAATGACAGTAGCTATAGCCATGCTAGGAGAGGATGCGCTACCTCCTATAATGGCCTGTGCTTGTCCAGGTCTGGTACATGGTGCCTCAGTGGGTGCATAAAAAACTTCGTTACCATTTGCCAATGCCAGTGCAACTTTCACACTTATGGCAATAGAACGACAGTCATCATAGATCTTATAGCCCAGAGAGATGCCAGGTAGTAGGTATGTGCTGTTATTAATCTCCTCAATAGTGAAAATCATGGCCTGGGCAAATTGGAACTCTCTGAAAATCAAACTTGATGCAGAAAGACTTAGAACTGTTGGACTTGGAGTAGTATTTGAAACAGAAACAATAAAGTAGTAAAATAAAGTTTTACTAATACACAGAGCACATAATATTTCATCCACATTGTCATATATTTTAAGCCTTTTTAATTTTCAACCATTTCATTTACCTTGTACATTCCAGTGGTGGTGGTTTGTGCATGTAGGTATCCTGTCTGATTTTCCAACTTCCATGGAAAGAGAAGATTCCTCCCAGTATAACGTCTCCATCTTTAGATAGTTCTGGGTTCTCAGGATCCCCTATCTGCCGGCACACTAACTCCTCAGCCTGAGAGCACACCAACAACAACAGCTCTAAAAGTGCCCAGCCCTGCTCTGTCCACCTGTGTGAGGATGTCATACTGTCTGAGACAACTAAACTACTGGGTGGCATTACATGTACATTCAGACCAACCAGAAGTTTGTACTGGTACTTATACATTTTGGATTATCATAAAAAATAATAATAGAGGATGAATGTTTCCTCTTTCAACCTAAAATGTGGGGCGAGAGGAAGGAAGTGTCTAAATAAAAGATTTTGGTCTATAGCTTACTGTTAAAATGTTTTTATGTTTGCATGAAAGTAATGTCAGAAATGCTTCATTAAGCTCAGGGGAACTGCAGAGTTGACTGATCATTTTTTCTCAATACAGTTATTGAATGAATTAATTAACAGAAAGAAAGCATAACTCTTTGTGATTACTCATTCTTTTGTGCCTGTGATTTTCATTTGGTTCTTTTTTTTTTTTTTTGCTTAATGTTATTGGACTTCAGTTGTCACACACAGGTCAGACAAACACGTTTGATTAAAACCTGTTAAATTAGTGTGAAGACAAATTGAACCTATGAATTCATGCTGGTCCTGCTTACACATGGATTCATAGTCTGGGCAAGTGAAAATGTGAATGCCTTCCTCTGTCAGGTTCAGGTTTTAAACTGGATCCAAAAGCACAAGACAGACAGACAGTAAATGGTTAATGTTTATTGTGGGATATGCAAGTGGGGCAAAGCCACTCTGGGCGAGTGTCATAAAAAACGGGTACAAAATGAGTCTCAGCAATAATGTGTGCTTTGATAATCCTGACCAGAGGCTTATGTTACTCACAATTATGAGGCTTTTTACAGGAGAAAGTTGGTGACCTCATAGTCAATGTTCAGAGATGGTGGTGGAGATTCTGTCGGCAGACCTGTATAAATGGGCCTCGAGGAGAACCGGAGGGCCCAGGAAACACAGGTCACTAAATCAGTGCCGGCCTTTGATGATCTAGTACCAGAAATGACTTTACAGGAGGAGCTGCAGGAGACCATCAAACAGATTGTCTCCTTACAATTAGAACTCCCACATAAACAACAAGAATATTTATAAGAAATAATAGAATGTCCACTATTCAAGGAAGAGGAGTCCAAGGAGACAACAAAAAGGCCAAAAGAAGATGGAACGAGTTGCATGATCCAGAAGGAACTGCACTTGTGATGGAGATTATCCCGGTGTAGGAATAAGGGTTCATAGAGGAGTTGATGGTAAACCTGTATTCCGCTATCACACCTGGCCCAATGGAAGAAGAACAAGCATGTTTCTGGGGATGGAAGGAAGGGTGTGGAGAAGAATGCAGAATATGTGGTGGTGGATGAGTGGGACGTAGAACTGTATCTCAAGGAGAAGGGGAGAAACAGTAAAAGGAGTTTGAAGAAAGAGAAGAATATGAGAATGCAGAATATGTGGTCATGAATGAGTGAGACACAGTACTGGATCCTGAGGAGGAAAAGAAAAAACAGCAAGAGGAGCTGGAAAGGAGAAGAATCATTAGAGTTAAAGCTAAAATTCATAAACTAGAAAGTTAAGATATTTAGTAAGGATAATCATAAGATGATCTATGTGTATTTTGTTTGCAATAAGTACTATTTAGATGTGCAAGGGTAAACTAATAATATTCAGAGTGAAATGTGTAAGGAAATCAAAAGAGAAGTGAACAATGCTGAATCACAGTGGGGGAAGTTAGTTATGGGAAGTACTGAACCCTGACGGTAAAAGAAATGCAATAGTTTTGAAAAACAAGACTTTGCATGCCAACAAAGGTAATAGATAAAAACTGTGGCATCTGGTTGAACAGCTTGTTCAGCAGTTGATGCGGAGGCCCTGTCCAGTTGTTTTTCCGACATCCAGAAGACAGAGAAACTATGGAGAGGCAGTCCAAAAGGGCATTTTGGCTACAGCTTTTCCCCTACAGGCCACCCTAACCTGTGGGGCAGGAAGGGATGGAAAAAAGATAGAGCTGCTATCCAAAGCGAGAAATCAATGAGGGACAATTGAACTGTTCAGTAACTTCCAAAATTTAGCAAGGAAAAATTCTAGGTCCCTACCTAAAGAAAACTCTACAAGTAAATGATTTTCAACAAAATGCCCCAACCACCAATTCGAACCAACTGTAGACTGGTGATAGTTAGAGATTTCTTTGACTTTTATTCAGGGATTGAGAGTTCAGCTATAATTATTTTAATCAGTATAATAGTTTAGATTGATGTTGTAGAAATAGCAGTTGTTGATTTATTTACTTTTAAGCCACTCAAATAATAATTGTTGATGATTCTGATATTTTATCTTAATGCTTGCCGCTATGCGGTAACTCTTGTAAAATCTATATAAAGTTTCTAAAAGGTTAGAACGCTTGAGTCAGGTTCATTATTATTATTATTATCCTTGTGGTTTTAGACCTTTTAGGTAGTGATGTTTAAAGCTTTGCATAATGGTTATTACATAAACTAGTCAGCTGTTTACTCATTATATTGTATGCACTGTAACTTGAATGTCCTATCTTATAATATCTTAAAAAACTTAGGTCAGCTAAATACTGTGCAAAGCAAATATGGTCTTAAGTGGCCAGTGTCATAGCTTAAATGTTATTTCAGACTAAACTTAACACTTCCTCAAAGAGCCAGAGTATACTGTTCATAATATTTCTCAGTAGAATGATATCTGAAGGTTAGTATACTGTTCATAAAATTTCTCAGTAGAATGATATCTGAAGGTATCAGGAGGTAGCTGCCTATAAATGCAGGTTATTATTGAGGAGGATTTAGGGTCTTGTTCTGAATTAATGACACAAAAGGGGGAGATCTGCAGGGAACTCTGTTTGCACGTTCATAGTAGTCAATTACTGAGTGAATATCTCCACCAAAAAGCCTCAAGCACTGTTTGGGGCCTTAAATATGTTTCAAATATTTCACCTTAGTGTGACAGGTTAAGCCCTGTTCCTATGTCCAGGGGTTAGCAATATCGTGGCCTTCAAACAATACCCAGAGAATGGCAGTGTGGTGAGAAAGATAGGTAGAGGCTTCTTTGCAGGTGGATTAGAAACCATAAGAGGGTGAAGGCAAGAGGGTATGTAGTGATAGGTTGGACAGGTGAGTATACAGATTTACTCCCGACAGGGTTGGAGCAGGATGAAGCTTTTTATGTGTGTTTTTTTCTCTTTGGATGTGCAGCAACTCATAACTTGCATTTAGAAAGGTGCTGCATTTATGTCAATAATGCACCATTTCTCTCAGAAAATTGTTGCAATCAGAAATTCTTTGGTATTCTCTTGTTTATGTCTTTTGTTTTCATTGAAACAACATTAAAACCATATTATAAAAAAAGTCAATTGTGATATATTCCACAAAGAACTCCAATAATGGCAAATCCCTAAACTGCCTTGCAGCAGTCCTTTTCCCCCTGCCCTCTCATGGGTAGTGATGAGCACACACTCAGCTCACACCATGGCAGAGAGGGCACACTTCAGTGGTTGATTGCAATATCTACACACACACTCCCACCAACAAAGAGCTCGCCTGCGCTCAGAGCGTTACTCTGGGTGTTGAGGAGGGCTCTGCATGAACAGCTGGATGGACAAGCTGATAAGAAATGGGAACACTCTACAGTCTCTAGGCCTCCCCCTGCTTTTAGCAGAGTGCTGGAGACAGTGATGGTGTCACAGGCAACTCCCACCATGCTGACAGTGGAGCTGCAGGAGGTGTTGAAGAAAGATGCAATCTCCCAAGTCACGCCTGGTCAGGAGTGTGAGGGGTTTTATTGACAATACTTTCTGGTCCCCAAGAAGTTGAGCGAAATGAGGCCCATTCTCGACCTGTCCCTCTTCAACAAATAGATAGTGAAGAGGCCATTCCACATACTCACTGTTAAGCAGATCACCCCTGTGACTGGTTCACATCCATCAACCTACTAAACGCATACTTTCATGTGCCCATCATCCCCAAACACAGGAAATTCCTGCATTTCTCTTTCCAAAGTGCACGGTTTTGATACAAGCAGTTGCCCTTCAGTTATTCTCTGGCGGCCCACACATTCTCCAAATGTGCGGAGACAGTGCTGGAACTGTTGCACAGGAGGGAAATCAAAATCCTTTTTTATCTGGAAAATCTGATTCTGATGGCGCCCTCCAGGCATCAAGCTGCATCTCACATGGCAGAACTGGTCCAACACCTGACCCAGATGGGTCCCTCCTCACATGATGATGATGGCTCTGTCTGTGATGCCCTCATTGGGATTGATGTCAGCCAGTCATGTAGTGGTCCCTCTCAGTCTCCTCCACATGAGGAAGCTTCAGAGATGGTTTGGCAGTCTCTGCCTCAACCTCGTGCTACACAAGAGGCGCATGATGACGGTCCCCCTTTCTGTCCAGTTTAGTGTACTGGAAAACCCCCAGTGTCATGGCAGTGGAGGTTCCCCTCGGTACATTCACCACACATATTGGTGTTTACAGACGTGTCTCTGTCCGGATTGTGAGGCACGTGCCTGTTGCAGGCTGTGGGAGAGAAGTGGCGATGGATTCCCTCTCTCCACATCAACTGCCTGGAGCTGGCCACAGTGCTGAAGGCGCTGAAACATTTTGCACAGACACTGAAGAACAAGCATGTGGTGGTGCGGACCGACAACACAATGCCTGACACGTACATCAACAGGCAAGGTGGTGTCCTTTTGGTCTGCTTGCTAGAAATAGCCCGGAGCCTGCACTGGGCTTGCCAGAACCTGTGCTCTATCAGAGCAGTACACGTTCCTGGCAAGTAGGACCATGGACAGTTCCCACGTTATGACCACTGGAGGAGGTGGCTGGTTTTCTAACAGGCCCTGGTAAACAGAAATCTGGCTCTGTCTACTGTGAAAGCTTATGCATTTCATTCTGCCATGACGGTTTTGGCAAGAGATCTTGATAGAGAAATTTAATCAAACGAGGACAAGGCTGTAGACTTTTCAATAAGTTTATTCTTGCAAGGGAGCGATTGTACATACAAGCATTTGGTTATGTGAAGAATGCTCAGCGGGGCAGTCCTGTCTGAGCTCATTTATAGGCAGTTTCACCCACATCCCAGCAACAGCTGATGCTTCCTCCTACTACAGTTACAGGTTGATTCAACCCACCACACTGTCATTTCCCTTCATGAGGTTGATCATGTGTTTTCAGCGTCTCAGACTATATGCTGTCTGGTTAGCCCTGATAACTATTTATACACAGGCTTTTTAAGAACTATGTGTCTGTAGAGTGCTGTGACATTCAGTGGTGCATCAACTCAACCTGCAACAAGTCTAGAAATGGGGTGCATCTCATGAAAGTTAACTTTGCAAGCAATAAATGTAAAACAAGCTATGTACAGTATATTCTCTGGTCTTTCTGGTCATTTTTCTAACAGATCTGTGTTTGCTCACCTGCTGGTCAAGCACTTCTTGAGGGCATTAGGTAGACGATGGCCTGTGGTTCAGTCTGTGGCACCACAGTGGGATTTGCCCCTGGTTTTACGTGCACTCAAGGGACCCCCATTCTAGCCCCTAGCACAGACCTCTCTCAAACACCTTTCCCTGAAAACAGCACTCCTTCTAGCTCTGATGTCAGCTAAACATGTGGGCAATCTCTGTACGCTCTCGGTCTCACTGTCATGCCTCTCCATCAAAAAGGATGGTAGTTTGCCTGTCCTGAGACCAATCCCTGCATACATGCTGAAAATAATATTTTATGGATAATGACACACCGGTCAATAGATTGGAGGATGCAGTTGAAAAGTTTAATAGGTTTTTTGTGAATGTTGGTCCTAGTTTAGCAAGAAGCATTTGTACAGATCATACATCCATCACTAGAAATAATAATACAATTGAAAGGAACATGAGTTCTATGTTCTTGAAGCCCATAGTTGAAAAGGAAATTATAGAGATAGTGAATAAATGTGCTAACAAAACATCTAGTGATAGTGATGGCATCACTATGACAACTGTTAAATGGGTAATTGAGGAGATATGCAAACCATTAACCCATATTTTTAACATGTTTCGACTTGGGCAGTTCCCCAATAATATGAAAATAGCAAAGGTTATTCCACTGTA
>NW_018128412.1:67405-67888 GCF_001952655.1 Monopterus albus
AATGATTAATTAGATGGAACATTGTGGGTGTGGTGTATGAATGTTAAGACTTTGTAATAATTCTTTAGTATATTACTTGTGTGGTGTAGAAGACAATTATCTGAGAATGTAATTACAGTGGGTACGGAAAGTAATGCGTTATGTTCAACAAATCTTGTCTTGAAAGTTGACAAACCAAAGATGTTTAAAGAAATACATATTTTAACCCAAAGAGAATGTAGTTTTTCTGTGTTTCGGAAATGACTGAAATGACTGATGTGGGCTTACTCGTATACAGCTTAGTCTCTTGGAAAGTGCCATGACATGCTACTTGTCTTTTGACCGTTATATCTATTGAGATTTGCCTAACTTTGCTGTGATGGCTTAATTTATTATGCCTAATACTTAATTTCGCAAGGGAGTATGGCCAGATTCTTTATTTATAATTTGAGTTTTTTTATTTGCATTTTGTTTTTGCAAGATTTAAATATATTTTGTTCAAAT
>NW_018128412.1:70890-75127 GCF_001952655.1 Monopterus albus
AATCAATCAATCAATTTCTTCTTTTCAGTCCAGAGTCATTTCCCTAGACGGTTTTCTTTCCCCCTTCCCGCAGATATAAATCAGAAGGGGAGCTTCGTACCTTCTGCCACTGTGCATGCATTGCCCCATTTTGTGGTGCAGACAGCAGCCATCAGACAAGCACAGCAGCTTTTGTACACTACAGAGAGCATTACCAGAGGAAGCCCCTGACCAAGCATTGGTTGTCTCATTGGCAGGCGGAGGCCAGGAGTCCTGGTGATCTTCTCCGCAGTCTTTACCACTCTCTGCAGGTGCTTGCGGTCCATAGCAGTAGTGCTGCCATATCAGACAGTGATGCATCTGGTCAGGATGCTCTCAACAATGGAGCTGTAGAAGTTGCTGAGGATCCTATGTCAAAACCTCCTCAGGAAGTACAGCTGCCATTGGGCCTTCTTGACCAGCTGTGTGGTGTTAAGTGTCCAAGTGAAGTCCTCACTGATGTGGACGCCCAGGTACTTGGCTCACCCTCTCCACTTCAAACTCCCGTATGAACAGTGGTTGATGAGATCTCCTTTCCTTTCTCATGTCCACTATCATCTTCTTCCTCTTGTTCATGTTGAGGGTGAGTTTATTGTCCTCGCACCATGACATCACACTGGCCACTTCCCTCCTGTAGGCTGCTTTGTCCCCATTGGCACATGCTCTCAGAGCCTTCCCAGGGATATTGTCTGGTCCTACTGCCTGGCAGGGGTCGATCTTCCTCAGGGCTTTGTGCACCTGGCCTGATGAGACAGTTAGTGGAGGGGAGGGGGGCCGGGTGGTCCAGGTGTGTGTGTGCCTCCTCTCTGTGCTGTAGCTGGAGGTCTCAAAGCGGGTGTAGAAGATGTTGAGGTCAGGCTGTTTGTGGAGCTGATGATGCTGGTGGTGGTCCTTTAGTCTGTGATGTGCTGCAGGCCTTGCCACATCTGCTCGGAGTCAGCAGTAGAATAGAAGCCACTCAGCTTCTGTTCTGCCTCTTGGCCCCTGTGATGGCTTTCCTCAGTCCATACTTCACAGCTTTGTACTCTGTCTCATTGCCTGATCTGAATGCAAGATAGTGAGCACACAGCATGTGGTGTTCCTGACTATTTATCCAGGGCTTCTGGTTGGGGAACTTCCTGACTTTTACAGTGGGCACGATGTTGTCAACATAAGTGTACCCAGTCACATACTCAGCATAGTGCTGTATGCTGACAGAAAAGTCCTCCAAGGTGGCTGCAGCTTTAAACACATCCCAGTCTGTCTTGACAAAACAGTCCTGCAGGGTGCTCTCAGTCTCCATGTTCCAAAGTTTCATTTGTTTAGTGACAGGGTTTGTTTGTTTCAGTTTTTGGCTGTAGGCCGAATACAGGAACAAAGAAATGTGGGCTGAGTGTCCAAAGTGGGGGCAGGGTGCAGCTTTGTGTGCACCATGTGTGTTAGTGTGAACATGATCCAGTGTGTTCTAATCCCAGGTGGGAATGTCCATATGTTGGTAATATTTGGGAAGTACAGTCCATAGATTGCACTGGTTAAAGTCACTGGTGGCAATAAAGACAGCATCAGGATGAGCCGTTTGCCGAGAGCAGCCGTGGAATTAGCTCATGGGGATATGTACACAGCAGCCAAAAACACAACACTCTTGGTAGATAATAGGGCTGGCATTTCAGCAATAAAAACCCTGGTGAACAGTGCTTATAAACAGTCTGTATAGCTCCACACCACAAGTTATTGATAAACACACACACACTTCCTCCTTTGGCCTTACCGGAGGCTGCAGTCCGGTCTCCTCGATGCACAGAGCTGAACAGCAGATTCTGGGACTTTGTCTGAAAGCCAGATCTTGGTGAAAATTAGAGCAAAGCACTTGCCTGAATGACTGCAGGCCAGTGGCATTCACTCCGCTGGCTCTTAGCTTGCCCAGTTTGTTTTCCAGACACTGCACATTGGGTAGCAAGAGGCTGGGTAGCGGTGGTTGGCTAGCACAAGCTTTTAGCCTAGCATGGAGCCCACCCCTCTTGCCGTGTTTGCATCTCCATCTCTGAAGCGCTCTCCTGGTGTCAGCCTGCTCACTCAACCTTGGTGCTTTGGGTCCTTCCTGGGGACAGTGGTGGTTGCTGCAGGAGCAAACAATGAGTTGTAGCTCCGGTGGTATGAAACCAGCGAATTCAAAAAAGGCTGCGTGAGTTGGCAATATCCAGCAATGCCTGTCTGTTATATGTTAGCAGTGCATGCAATTTGTGCACTGCAAAACAAAAACACAAAAAAGAAGAAAAAGCCGGCATTCAAGACTGGAGCGAGCAAACATGTCACCTTCAGTGGGCACCGTGTTTGTGGTTAGAAAGGGCCATATCCTCCTCCACAGTACTGTTCAGTGGGATGGCTGTGGAGGACATTTGTGCTGCAGCCTCATGGGCTTCCCCTTGTCCCTTCATTCACTTCTATCTCATTTGAATTTTCACTTGCCCATTCAGTAGTGAGACTTCTGCGTGACATGAGGATTTGCCCCAAGGCGGAAAGCAAGTGCACACACATCACCAGATGCTGAAGTAGCCTTGCTCGAGTGGTAATTGTTACAATGCATAGTGCAAGTGTTGTTTCCATCTTCTCACAGTGGCAGCCAGGTTCTGTGGGGGGTATGGCTGTACCTGCCTTCAGACAAGAGCTGTCGCAGGAGAGCGGGTGTGCTGTTTGTGCTGCTATTGTTGGGTATGGCAGTAAGCCACAATGTTTTTAAGAGGGCTATGCCTATATGAAATAGAATGATGGTTACGTACCATAACCCAAGCTTCTATGAGTATAGGCATAGCCCTCTAAGCTAGCAGCCCTGCTCACACCACCTCTGCCAGCTGAAGCGCACTGGGAGCAGAGCTCAGGTTACATTTGCATTTTATACAGTCAGAGTGGACATGAATGGGATGGATGTGAAAGAAATTTCTTCAGGACTGTGTATGTGAGGGGATAAACCCAATACTGACAGCTCTTAGAGGGCTACACCTATACTCATAGAGGCTAGGGTTATGGTATGTGAACATCATTTTGTTTAACACTGGTCAGCTATCCCACCACTATCTGGAACCAATCGCATATGTGTCTTAGTTATGTGGCCTTCATGTGTATCTTTTAGATTTAGGTAGCTGGGCCAAGATAATTGGGCTTTGTATGCAAGAGGCTATGTGTGTGTTGTAGTAGAGACTGGGTGTGTGTATGAAGTGCGCATGTGTGTGAAGATGTGTGTAGAAACTGAATCTGTGCGGAATGTATGGTAGAATAGAGAAACACAAGGTTAAACAGTACAAATACATAAATAACATTCATATTGAGAAGCATGGGTATTTATATTCTATTACAATTTATTCAAAAGTAACATAGCACTTCAAAAACTTTCCCTAAAAAATGTATCTGCATTTACAGTTTCAAAGCATAGGAATGTAATTTTTAAGAAAGAGGGTTGGCTGATTTGTGCTCATAAACTGAAACTAGTCAAAATATTCAGTATTACAAATCTTTAAATTTTACCACAATAATAATCATGGTATACAGTAAACACACAGGGCTTTTTCTTTACTTCACATTCTATGTAGGCATTCATTATAATATGGGCTCTGGTGTGTGAATGTATGCTAAGACATTTGGAAAGAAGGTATTACATTTGTGTATTTAGTTGTCTTTATTTCCACATGTTGACTGACGTAGTTGTATATTACACTTCCTGAAAGCAATTATTTTGATATGCTATGCCAATGAAATGACAAACATTGGAGAGATTTTATATTGGTACCATACATCTTTTAATAAAATAAAATGAATATTGTTTTCTACATGATAGTCTGGTGAACAAATTATTATGAAAAATTATTATGGCACCACAATGCATTTTCCACCATAATTTTAAGCTTTTATCCTCTTCTTCATCATATTTATTTTGGTATTCTTCTCTGGTTTCAGACAGGTAACATTTTGGAATAAAAGTAAGATTTCAAAATGGCTTTGACGCCCCTTTCTCCATCATATTCATTTTTGTATTTTTCTCTGGTTTCACTAAGATAATATAACATTTTGGAATGAAAATACAAATGAGCAGTCCAAAACTGGAGGCCAGAATAGCAAATATCTCTACAGCAACACTGAACTTCCCAGGAGAGCTGACATATGCTGGAATAAAAGTCATCCAGACTGCACAGAATATCAGCATGCTGAAGGTGATCAGTTTGGCCTCATTGAAGTTATCAGGCAGTTT
>NW_018128412.1:75415-77273 GCF_001952655.1 Monopterus albus
CTCCCATAATTTCTTCATATGATAGAAACTCTGCCTCCTTCTTTACACAGGCATCTCTTCTCTCATTGGACCAGGACTCAGGGTGGCATCGCTCACAGGTGATAGAATCTGAAAAAGCATTTGAAAGGCAAAAATGAGACTTGCACAGTAGTTTTATCTTTTTTTGTTATTTTTCATCTTCTCTTTGCAAACAAAACAGACACTACATGTTTGCATGTTTAATAAAATGATATCTTGTGGCAGGTAAATGGCACACTTCATAGCTTTTTACTTATTTCATTTCTATAGCATCTGTATATTCAATTTAAGAAATTTGTAAAAGAAATTTGTGTAGTAATTTGTGACATTGTGACTCATTCATGAAATAAACATTTGGAAGATGACGAATCATGCCAATATTCCTCCATTTCCTTAATATGAATTTGACCCAGTATGGTGTGAGCATGAAATGGCTGAACACAACACATTCTCCCCCGACTTCCCCAGGATTTTGTTATTGTTCTATAAATAGTGTCACTGGAATATTTAGCATGCACTAGAGTTACATATTCATTCTACATTGGGGCCTTAACCTTGGCATGCACATGTACACATATTTCTTAGATCTGCCTTGTAAACATGACTGCTTTAAGAATTTTGTTTTGTTGCACACTGAAGTGCCAAATGATGAATTTTGCCAGACCTGTCATGTTGCTTATTTCTCCCTCTGCACATTTGATACAGTCATAGCAGCAGACAGGTTTTCCTTTCTGGAGAACTTTGCAAGTTCCTGGGGGACATTTCTCACTGCAAACTGACACAGGCACCTGCATGGACAAAATATCTCTGAGAAAAATGTATGGGCACTGACTTTGTAAAGGTTTTATCATTGCAAAACTCTGTTGTTAACTTTTGAACCCAAACATTATTATACAGTAACAATAATACAGTTACAATGATAATGCTGTATTTAATAAGTACAATGATGACATGGTCATTTACCTGTTTTGAGTTCTCTGCCCAAATAAATGGCTCAAGTTGCAGACTCAGTTGTTTGTCTGCAGGTAAAGATGCATCATAAAAACCAACGGTGACAAAGTCCACAATGCCATTTTCTGTTGGCTGCCAGTTTATAATTTCATACTTTGCTGCTGGGTCTCCATTCTCATTAAAGTAAACCACATCTCCTTCATTTCTTTTGAAATTAATCTTTCTTATGTGCTGTAAAATCTAAAAAGATTGATTTTAAAATAATTAATTGGGGCGGCTGCGGCTCAGGAGGTGGAACCGTCTATCTGGGTCATTTGTGCATGAATGTGTGAATGGGAAAAAGTGTAAAGCACCTTGAATTTGATTTGATTTGTCAGCAGGCACTATATCATACAAACTATATATATATACATGTTGGCTCAACAGCATGATAGACACAATGCAGCTATTTATTATTCAAAATTTTGGACATATTTACTTCTACAAAGTAGAATTGATTTGATGAACTTACCGTGTGCGGATCTAGTTGCACCTTGTAGTTACATGTTTTGTTACATTCAAGAATATTATGAAGTGCATGTGCCACAGCATACACTCCTTTATAAACATTGTTACATATAGGCATGAGTGACATATCAGTGAAGCTGTTTTTCACTCTATTCAGATCTTCATGTCCAGTACATTCTCTCTGATTCTCTGCTGATGAGTTTGACTGTTTGAACTTACAGTTAAATAAAGTCTCCCAGAACTCTGTAAACATTGTGCTACTAGATAAATTGAGTGGCTTCACATCTAATATAAACTCTCTCATGCCACTGACATGTGCTTTTGGGATGGACACACCTATGGCACCATCCAGAATGTGATGTGTATCCTTTTCTGCAGTTTG
>NW_018128412.1:78200-81496 GCF_001952655.1 Monopterus albus
ATCATTGGTTCTAATAGCTCCAACCCAAGTCCAACCAAAGTGCTTGACCACCTGGGCCAGTGCTCTGCTCTGATAGTCGTCACTGGGTATTGTTCTGAGGAAGGATGGGTATTTGGTTTTGTCACTGAGACAAGCACATGTGGCAAAGTGGCTGATCTACAAGAAAAATAAATGGCCTCCCAAGATAAATGTGTAAGATAGGAAACATTGACACACTCAGACTTGCTCTGAGCAGCTTGAATAAGTGCAGATTTTAAGAAATATAAACAAATACAATTACAAAGTTACTAATCTTACCCACCAGTGGCATATGAAAGGGTCCGATGACAGTAGCCATAGCAATACTATAAGAGGAAGCGGACCCTCCTATAATGGCCTGCACTTGTGCAGGTCTGGTACATTGTGTCTCAGTGGGTGCTGATACAACTTCATTACCATTAACCAAGGCCAGTGCAGCCTTCACACTTCTGGCTATAGAATGACAGTCATCATACATCTTATAGCCCAGAGAGATGCCAGGTAGTAGGTCTGTGCTGTTATTAATCTCCTCAATGGCAAAAATCATAGCCTGGGCATACTGGAACTCTCTGAAAATCAAACTTGATGCAGACAGTTTTAAACTGTTGGACTAAGAGTAGTACTTGAAACAGAAACAATAGCGTAGTAAATTTAAGATTTACAAATACACGGAGCACATAACAGTTCATGCATATAAAAGAAAATGTATGTAGTCTTATTAGTTTTCAACCATATAATTTACTTGGTGCATTCCAGTGGAAATGGTTTGTGCATGTAGGTATCCTGTTTGATTTTCCAGCTGCCATGGAAAGAGAAGATTCCTCCCAGTATAATGTCTCCATCTTTAGATAGCTGTGGGTTCTCAGGATCCCCTGTCTGCTTGCACACCAGCTCCTCAGCCTGAGAGGAAGACACCAACAACATCAGCTGTAAAAGTGTCCAGCCCTGCTCTGTCCACCTCTGTGTGGACGTCATACTGTCTGAGAGAACTAAACCACTGGATGGCATCACATGTACATTCTACTAATCAGAAGCTTGCGCTGGTATTTATACATACATTAACATAAAAAATAAAAACAGAAGATGAACATTTCATCTCTCTTGACCTACAAGGTGGGGTGAAAGGAAGGAGGTGCCCAAATAAAAGAGTTTGGTCTACAGTCGATTGTGAAAATATTTTCATGTTTGCATGAAAGTAATGTCAGAAATGCTTCATTAAGCTCAGGGGAATTTGAGAGTTTGGTGATCATTTTTTCACAATATAGCTTTTTAATTAATTATGAACAGAGAGAAATCACAACTCTGTGATTACTCATTCTTTTGTCCCTGTGATATTCATTGGGTTACCATTTTCTGTTTTTGCTTAATGTTATTGGACCTCAGTTGTCACACACAGGTAAGACAAACACGTTTGATTAAAACCTGTTAAATTAATGTCAAGACAAATTGCATTTATGAATTCATGCTGGTCCTCCTTACACATGGATTCATAGTTCAGACAAGTGAAAATGTGAATGCCTTTCTTTGTGAAGTTCAGGTTTTAAACTGGATCCAAAAGCACAAGACAGACAGACAGTTAAATGGTTAATATGTTTGTTGCAAGTGGGGCAAAGCCACTCTGTGGGCAAGAGTCATGAAAAACAGTTACAAAATGAGTCTCAGCAATAAATGTGTGCTTTAATAATCCTGATCAGAGGCTTATGGCACACACAATTATGGGTTTTTTTACAGGAGAGAGTTGGTGACCTAATAGTCAATGTTCAGAGATGGCGGCGGAGAAACCCAGAGGATGGCAGTGTGATGAGAAAAGTAGGTAGAGGCTCCTTTGCAGGTGGATTAGAAACCATAAGAAGATGAATGCCTGGTCATTTGTTATGGACAGTTAACATGTGCTTTGTTGGGAAGACAGCACATCACTTACAGCAAGCTGGCTTAGAGAAACAGCATTTTCATTTACTTAAAAAAAAGCAAATATATTGTATACGCATAGGTCCTACATCCTCCGTATGTAACCCCTCTTGGTGAGGTTATTTGTATAGCAGCGTTCCAATAGTTCCCTGTTCTCATCTCTTGTCCATGAATGTTTTGTTCCAGTAGCCCACTTTTCATTAGGTTGCCCCGGTTCCTCAAAACCTGATGCGGACCTTGTTGACCCGGGTGACATCCGAGCCAGTGTGACTCTTGTTTCTCCAACTGTCATTACCAATGAGGTAGGCAGCTAGCATTAAGGGCCTTGCCTAAGGGCCTAGGCTCAATATTAACTGAGCCCTGACCAGGGTTAAAACCTCCCCGTCCCAAAGTCAGTGGTGTTAACCCACTGGCTGATATCCTGTGGCTGATATCGAAAAATCCTACCAGTGGCTGGACAAAGCTGGACTGAAAGACAGCACAGAGGCACTAATCTTGGCAGTACAGGAACAGGTTCTAAGCATAAGATCATTAGAGGCAAGGGTCTACCATACCAGGCAGGACCCCAGGTACAGGCTGTGCAAAAATGCCCCTGAGACAATACACACACACACACACACACACATACAGTGGGTACAGAAAGTATTCAGACCCCCTTAAATTTTTCACTCTTTGTTATATTGCAGCCATATGCTAAAATCATTTAAGTTCATTTTTTTCCTCATTAATGTACACACAGCACCCCATATTGACAGAAAAACACAGAATTTTTGACATTTTTGCAGATTTATTAAAAAAGAAAAACTGAAATATCACATGGTCATAAGTATTCAGACCCTTCGCTGTGACACTCATATATTTAACTTAGGTGCTGTCCATTTCTTCTGATCATCCCTGAGATGGTTCTACACCTTCATTTGAGTCCAGCTGTGTTTGATTATACTGATTGGACATGATTAGGAAAGCCACACACCTGTCTAAGACCCTACAGCTCACAGTGCATGTCAGAGCAAATGAAAATCATGAGGTCAAAGGAATTGCCTGAAGAGCTCAGAGACTGAATTGTGGCAAGGCACAGATCTGGCCAAGGTTACAAAAAAATTTCTGCTGCACTTAAGGTTCCCAAGAGCACAGTGGCCTCCATAATCCTTAAATGGAAGACGTTTGGGACGACCAGAACCCTTCCTAGAGCTGGCCGTACGGCCAAACTGAGCTACCAGGGGAGAAGAGCCTTGGTGAGAGAGGTACAGAAGAACCCAAAGATGACTGTGGCTGACCTCCAGAGATGCAGTCGGGAGATGGGAGAAAGTTGTAAAAAGTCAACCATCACTGCAGCCCTCCACCAGTCAGGGCTTTATGGCAGAGTGGCC
>NW_018128412.1:81958-101547 GCF_001952655.1 Monopterus albus
GGGATGATCAGAAGAAATGGACAGCACCTAAGTTAAATATATGAGTGTCACAGCAAAGGGTCTGAATACTTATGACCATGTGATATTTCAGTTTTTCTTTTTTAATAAATCTGCAAAAATGTCAAACATTCTGTGTTTTTCTGTCAATATGGGGTGCTGTGTGTACATTAATGAGGAAAAAATGAACTTAAATGATTTTAGCATATGGCTGCAATATAACAAAGAGTGAAAAATTTAAGGGGGTCTGAATACTTTCCGTACCCACTGTATATGTATATGTATATATAGACCAATAAATAGATATGCATATATACTATTTATACTCTTTCTCCATGTTTTTGTTGTCCACAAGCATTTACAAACACATTACCTCCCTGTTAGGACCGTTGGGTCCAACCAGGGATGAGAGATAGTACAGGCAGGACTCACAATGTAGAACTTGGTTTTGGAATAGCTAGTTCATTTTAACACTAGGGACAGAAACTGTTACTGGCAGGAGACCACAGACTGGTAAGAGTGGGCCAATGAGTGAGGCCAGTAAAGTCAGGCAGGAGCAGTGCAGGGGAGCCATGCTGATCTCTGGCAGAGATGACCCAGGCATCGGGGAAGCAATCACTGGAGAGCGATGCAGATCTCTGGCAGAGGCAACTCAGGCCTCAGAGAAGCTGTCACTGGAGACTTGCGCTGATCTCTGGCAGAGACGACCCAGGCATCGGAGAAGCAGGCGCAGGAGAGCAAAGCTGTTGCAAGCAATCACAGTAACCACGTTAGTTAGAGGTCTAACAGAGTAGGATAATAATTGATCAAAGTTTTGCATGAGACAAAGCGTCACGCAAAGAAATCATCAACAGACTGGCAATGAGGAGGCTTCTACTTGCTCATTAAGTAGGCACAGGTACGTGTGGAAGATACAAATCAGATGTGAAGGTCAGTGATACAAAACAGCTGTGAAAACTGTGCTCAAGAACTCCACAGCCTGCAGAGAATAAAAAAGAGTGAGCAGACCTAACAGGACACCCCCCGTCCTCAATGGGTACAACCTGACGACCCACCGGGCCTGTCAGGATGGTCCCAGTGAAAATCCCAGACAACCTGAGAGTCCAGGATGAGGAAATGGGAGACACAGGATTGTTCCTCTGGACCCTACCCCTCCCAGTTTACCAAATACTGGTACCCTGGCCCTGGCGGTGAATGTCCAGGAGGCGCTGGACAGTATTGGTGTGTTCTCCATCCAGGGTCAGAGGTGGAGGACTGGCTGGAGGGCATAGGAGCCTGGCAGGTGGTTGGTGGAGTGGCTTGGATTGGGCACCGGTAGGACATGCCTGGACATACTCCAAGGCATCCTTGTCCAGGGTCGCCCACCAGAAGTGGCGTTTGAGCAGAAAGATGGTACAATGTGTTCCGGAATGACCTGAGAGTGGACAGAATTGGGGAAGAACAGGCAGTCTGCAGTGATGATGCAGGACAGGGGCAAAATGGTTTCTGGGGATTGGTCCTCCTGTGTGGAGCAGTACTGACACGAGAGTGTGTCCGGCTACTTTGAGAACTGGGGTGGTAGGTAAGAGTGAATCTGGAGTGACCGAAAAACAGGGCCCAACAAGCCTGATGAGGGTTGAGGCATTTGGCTGTCAAACAGAATAGAATAGAATAGACTTTATTGTCATTACACTGTCGTGCAACAAAATTAGTATGCTCTTGACCAAAGCAGAGTGCAATGAAGACCATCAAGCATGACAGGGACAGGTTGAATAACTTTGTGAGGATCCCTGCCAGCTGGTCTGCACAGGCTTTCATCACCTTAGCTGGGATGCCGTCTGGTCCTGCAGCCTTGCTAGGGTTTACTGCCCTCAGTACCCTTCTCACTTCTTGTTCCTGGAGGTAGAGTGTGGTGGTACAGGGGTTGGAGTTTGCGGGGGGCAGTACAGGGTGGTGATTGGACTCAAAACTTGCAAAGAAGCTTTTCAGCTTCTCTGCCAGCCTGCTGTTGCCATTGGAGGTAGCAGAGCTGCGGGCCCTAAAGTTGGTGATAGCCTGAATGCTGTTCCATATCTCCAGAGAGTTGTTGGTGGTGTAATGGCCCTCAATGGCATCCTTGGCATTTTTGATGTCTCTCCTCAGATTGGCTCTTGAGGTGCTTATCATCACCAGCCCTAAAGGCCATGTTCTGGGCTCTGATCAGAGCCTGAACTTTGCCCATCATCCAGGGTTTTTGGTTTGGAAAAACTTGAATGTGTTTGTTTACTGTGACAGTTTTGACACAGCACCTGTTGTAAAATAGCACAGACTCTGTGTAAGAGTTCAGGTCCTGTTGCTCAAAGATGCTCCAGTCCGTATGTGCAAAACAAGTCCTGTAGTTGGGGGAGTGCGTTTTTGGGCCAGGTGGTGATGGATTGAATATTTAGTCTCATTTGCCTTCTAAGAGGGGTATAGGCAGGGATGAGGAACAGTGAAAAGTGTTCAGATTGCCCTAGGTGGGGAAGGGGAACTGCTCTATAAGCATGCTTGATATTGGAGTGGACATGATCAAGTGTCTTTTCCCCCCTTGTAGGACACTTGATTGGCTGGTGAAATTTGGGAAGCACAGTCTTTAATCATGCTTGGTTAAAGTCCCCTGCTATTATATGGACAGCATCAGGATGAGCCCTCTGATGTTTGTTAGTGATGTGCTGTAAGTGTCCAAGAGCCCTGCTAACATTAGCATTGGGTGGAATGTAAACAGCAGTGATGACAGCTACTGTTAGCTTGTGGGGCAGAGAGAATGGTCTGCATTGGACTGACATAGATTTTATGTCAGGTGAGCAGTGTCCATCTATTTTCCTGCTATTACAGCACCAAGTTTTGTTTACAAACATGCACAGTCCTCCCCCCTACTCCTACCGGAGGCATCTTTGTCACAGTCCTGGCGGTGGATCATGCAGCCTGCTAGCTGCACCGCTGCATCAGTGTAAGATTTGAGTCTTATAGACTCTAGTTACTTTATCAGCTTTAGTTACTTCTCATACAGAAGTTGGCTGTGGGTGATGTGTGGTTCAAGCTCGTTCATTTTATTGGCAATGGATCTGGCATTGGCGAGGAGTAATGATGGCAACAGGGGCTTGTGTGGTTGTTTCCTTAGCCACGTTAGCAGGCCTGCTCTGCATCCCCACTTTTGCTTCCTCTCTCTTCTCTGCCTTCATTGTTTTTTTTTGAGCCAATAGCAGTAATTCAGGTGGTCTCGCTATCTCCAGTGGGATGTTGTGCGCCCATGAAAAATTGTGTGTAACCACAGTATTTAGCTGCATTCCTATGGCTATCAGGTCCTGCCGGTTATATGTTAGGTTACCACATACTTGTAAAGAGGCCAGGACAAGAAAAAACACACATAACACACAAAAAGCACACTGTCGTGAAAAGCCTTGAGCCACTATCTTACACATGTGCCTGGTCACATTTATTAACAGCTGCCTCAGGCTGGGTACTGTCCCCACTGCCCTGAATAAGCATGCTGTAGTCAGACCACTTCTCAAGAAGCCTAACCTCGACCCCACACTCCCTTCTAATTTTTGTCCAATCGCACATTTGCCTTTTTTTTTATCCAAGGCCATGGAGAAAATTGTCCTCACACAGTTACAGTCACATCTTGAACTTTATGCTGTTGTTGATAAATTTCAATCAGGCTTTAGGTCCTGGCACAACACTGAATTCGTGCTACTTACGGCCCTTGACTCGAAGAGTCCCATTGTTCTAGTGCTTTTAGAATAGACAGGGGACTTCAGGAAATGCCCCCCCACCACCACCACCACCACCCCCTTTCCCCCACTCACCATACTTGGCAGCACTGTATCAGCAGTGAAGTCCTACAAGTTATTGGGCTCCACTATCTCCCAGGACCTGAAGTGGGCATCCAACATCAGGACCATCATCAAGAAGGCACAGCAGAGGATGTACTTCCTGCACCAGTTCAGGACGTTTGACCTGTCTCAGGAGCTGCTGATACAGTTCTACAGAGGAATCATTGAGTCTGTTCTCTGCACCTCCATCAGTGTCTGGTTTGGCTCAGCAACCAAACAGGACAGGTACAGACTCCAGCGAACAGTCAGGTCTGCAGAAAAGGTCATTTGTGCAAGCTTGCCCTCCATGGAGGACCTGTACACCTCACAGGTCAAAAGGAGGGTGGAGAGGATCACTGCAGACCCCTCACACCTGGGGCACAATCTGTTTGAACTCCTCCCCTCTGGTCAGCGTTACAGGTCACTGTACACCAAGACAACCAGGCACAGGGTCAGTTTCTTCCCCCAGACTATCACTCTGATGAACACTTAACCAGCGACAGTATGACTAGAAAATAACCCTCAGTGCAATACCTGTAAATATACCCTGTACAGATTATACAGATTTGTAAAGGTCTCTAGTTTTAGGTACTCTGTTTTTATTCCTATTTATCTCATTTCAATGAGCATTCCTTGTCTGTCTGCATTGTTTACTGCCTGTTTATACTGCTTATTTTGCATCATTTGCTGTTTGTTAATACTGCTTACTATTGTTATACTACACAGCCTTACGCTGGTTTACTGTTTACTTGCCCCTTGCATGAGGATATGTACATACACACTGAGAACCACTGTTCCAGAGTCAAATTCCTTGTGTTCAACACACCTGGCCAATAAAGCAGATTCTGATTCTGAATATCCTTATTGTCATTGTATCCAGTACAACAAAATTAAAAAGCTATCTAGCCGGTGTGGCAATCACACTAATATCCACACATAATAAATAATAAAAAACAAACACACCACCATACCTTCTCACACTCATCAATTGCATAAACCTTGTTGTGCTAAAAACTATGAGTATTTCCTCAGTGGAAATATCTCCCATCAGGTTAATTTAGCTGAATTGAGTCTAGTTATCGCTGTCGGGTAGAAGCTGTTTTTATATCTACTTGTCCTAGTCTTAATTGATCTTTACCATCTGCCTGATGGCAACCGTTCAGACAGATGGTGATCAGGATGAGAGGTGTTTCTTATGATATTCTGTGCTTTTTTGAGACAGCAGGAACTGTGTAGTTCTCTGGAATTAGTTCCTCTGAGCCCCTGTACAGCTGGTGTACCACACACATGCAGTACGTTAATATGCTCTCTATTGAGCACCGATAAACCAGCAGTCTCTGACTGATGTTATCCTTCCTGAGCACTCTCAGAAAGTGTAGTCTCTGCTGAGCCTTTTTCAGCAGCTCAGAGGTATTCACACTCCAGGTCAAATCCTCCTCTATGGAGTCCCAGAAAATGAAAGTAATGATTAGTGATGGAATGTCCGTTTTCCTTTTCCTATAGTCTGTTACAAGCGCCTTTGAGGTGTTAATGAACAGGTTGTTCTCTCTGCCCCACTCTATCAGCTGCTTCACCTCATCCCTGTAGGTGGACTCATTCCTCCCAGAGATAAGTCCCACCACTGTGGTGTCATCTGCAAACTTAACAATGGTGTTGCTGGTGTGTGTGGAGCTGCAGTCATGGGTATAGAGAACATAGAGCAGGTACCAATGCTGAGAGCCATAGATATATGGTTCCCCACTCTAACTCTCTGACTGTGTCCTGATAGAAAGCTGTATATCCATATGCAAATTGAATGTGGAAGTCCCAAAACCCCTAGTTTGTCCACCAGTTTGTGAGGAATTATGGTGTTAAACGCCGAGCTATAATCTACAAAGAGCAGCCGCACATAGCTGCCCTGCTGCTCCAGGTGGGAAAGAGCAGCATGGAGAGCCATAGCTACAACATCCTCCGTAGATCTATTTGCCCTGTACGCAAACTGGTGGGAATCAAAACTTGGTGGGAGGAATGATGTAATATAATCTCGGACCAGTTTCTCAAAGCATTTCATCCCCACTGAAGTGAGTGTTACTGGTCGGTAGTCACTGAGACTGGAAATATGCAGTTTCTTGGGCAGGGAAACTATGATTGAAGACTTCAGACAGAGTGGGACAACGGATTGGGATGAGGACTAGTTAAAAATCTTAGTCAAGACTCTAGCTAGCTGGACTACACAGCTTTTCAACACATGTCCGGGAATGCCATCAGGTACATTAGCCTTACTCGGGTTGACAGCCCATAACACACACCTCACACTACACTCATCAACTGTAAGGGTGGTACTGTTTGGGACCAAAGGCTGCAATGTGGCTGCCTCTGGTTGTTCCACTTCAAAGCGAGCAAAGAAGATGTTCAACTCCTCCACCAATGCAGCATCCCCTGCCACAGCTCCGAGGTTGGTCAGATGCTGGACTCCTTGCCATACCTGTCTGCTGTTATTGCTGTCCAGATGGTGTTCAGTCCTCCTCCTATAGTCCAACTTGGCCACTCTGATGCCTCTCTTCAGGTTCACTTGCACCGTGCTGTAAAGGGCCCTGTTACCTGACCTAAAAGCAATGTTCCTTTCCTCCAGAAGCCGCTGCACTTCCCTGGTAATCCAGGGCTTCCGATTTGGATAGACCCGGATGCGCTTGTCCACTGTGACAGTGTCTATGAAACATCCCAGTTGGTCCTGGTGAAACAGTCCTGCAGCTGCTGAGAGGCACGGTCAGGCCAAGTTTTAATCTTAGTAGTATTTGGAGCAGTTTTCTTAAAAGAAGCATATGCAAGGATTAAAAGCAGGGACACCTGATCCAACTGGCCCAAGTGTAATAATGGTCTAGCCCTTTAGCCCCTTTTGATATTAAACCCTGTCCAATGTGTTAGCTCCCCTAGTAGCACACTTCATGTGCTGATAGAATTTGGGTAGCACTGCCTTCAGGTCCACATGATTAATTGTGTGTTGTTAAATTTTTGGTTACAAACTATTTTATTGAAATACTCAACAGATGTTTACATTTGCCCTTTACCTTTGTTAGTGCTACTCTTATTTAGTTTTTTAATATAATGCAATAAAAAAACTAAACAACATTACAAACCTACCTCGGGCTCTGCAGATGGCTGATGCTCAATTTCATCTTATTCTTCAAAGTCAATGTCAAACTGAGTTTTCAGAAATGTGAATGCAAGGACCTCTGAACAGAGATTCCTTTGGCCATCTTGATCGGCTGTGATATCAGTTGTGCTAAGGAACCACACTGGCAATACTATATTTATTATGTCTGTCCTGTGGGTATTGCACCCACAAGGCAGAGGGTACAATGGGCAAGAATGTATGGAATGTGTAGGGTGTGGAATGTGTAAGGTGTGGAGTGGACGGTGTTGAATATGCTAGCAGACAGGTGTGAGTAACACAAATGTAAAAACCACACTTCTATTATCCTGGGTCAAGTTGACCCACGAACATCCTATATGTAGTGTAGTGTGGGTGGGTGCAGTGTGTGGTCATTGAAAATGTGTTCTGATATATGTTGTTCACACAAAATGAGCCAAGGTCACTGAGTCTGAGCTTGAAAAAATAATTACTTGTATTTTTTTATTTAGTTAAAAAAAAAAAAAAGGGTCCCTGGAGACCTGAACAACACACCAGGGTTAAAGTCCCCTGACTGCTAATGGTACCATATAAAAAAACCACTAGCCGAATTAGCATTTGCATCTGGTGGTATATACACAGCCATTAACATGACCACAGAGAACTCTCGGAAAGTAGAAGAACTTGCATTTAACAGTCATAAACTCCAGGTCCGAAGAGCAGTGACTATCTACCATCACTGTATTGGTACACCAGTTGTTACTGACATGCACACAAAGCCCCCGGGCAGCATGGTGGTGCGGTGGGTAGCGCTGTTGCCTCACAGCGAGAAGGTTCCGTGTTTGCAACCTTTCTCTGCGGTGTTTGCATGTTCTCCCCGTGCTTGCATGGGTTCTCTTCAGATACTCCGCCTTCCTCCCACTGTCCAAAGACATGTGGCTTAGATTGATTGGTGACTCTAAATTGCCCGTAGGAGTGAATGTGTGTGTGTGGTTGTTTGTCTGCATGTTGGCCCTGTGATGGACCAGCGACCTGTCCAGGGTGTACCCCGCCTTTTGCCCAATGCCGGCTGGGATTGGCTCCAGCCCCCCTCGTAACCTCATTCGGGACTAAGTGGTATAGAAAATGAGATGAGATGAGACAAAGCCCCCCTCCTCTGCTCTTACCAGTCCCTTGTCCTGTCATGGCGCTGTACAGTATAGCCTGCTATCTCAGTAGCAAGTTTCCGTTATCAGCAAAATGCAACTATCCTTCCCAAAGTTGTTAATAGCAATCTGTAGCCTCAGTTCATCCATGTTATTAACAAGGGATCTGGCGATAGAGACTAGGAATTGGTGGTGTGTGTGCCTTTGGAGCCTGGCTAGCACGCTGGCCCTGCAGCCCCACTTCTGCTTTTTTCTCTATGCCACCTTTGCCTCCTCGCTATGTCCGCCCAACAAAAATTACACAGGATGAGTATGCACACACAAAAAAATACAAAACACTGACACAGCAGATCTCACAGCAGCCTTTGACACCGTGGACCATGCAGTTCCCATTTCCCACCTTGAACATTGCATCGGCTTGTGCGGTGCTGTGCTCAGTTGGTTTATTTCTTTTCTGACCAATGGAACCTTTTCAGTTGTGATCAATGACTCTACCTCTACAATGGCCCCTCGTTTCTTGGGCATACCCCAAGGCTCAATCCTGGCACCTATACTTTTCTTGCTATATATCCTACTGTTAGGTTCAATTATCTCTAGGCATAACATCCACTTTCATTTGTATGCTGATGATGTGCAGATTTACTTACCATTGATGCTGAGTGATGACAATGCACTAGCCCCCTTGCACAGGTGTCTGTGATATTAAACAGTGGCTCTCACAGAACCTCCTTCATTTGAATGAGGGGAAGACTGAATACATCGCTTTTAGCCCTGACTCTCTTCACATTGTGCCCGGCCTAGGAGCTTCGGCCCCTTTATTCACTCAAACTGTGAAAAACCTAGGAGTGTTATTTGATAGCATGCATAACTTTGACAAACAGATTAGCTCTTTTGTCAAAATAAGCTTCTTTCAACTGAGGCTCTTAGCAAAGGTATAGCCTTTTTATCTCGTGTCGACCTAGAAAAAGCCATTCATGCTTTAATTAGCTCGTGACTTGACTACTGCAATGCCCTCTATACTGGAATTAACCGTAGGCTCCAACTAGTACAGAATGCGGCTGCTCGCCTATTGTCAAATACTCCAAAGTATGCTCATATCACCCCTGTCCTTCAGTCTCTTCACTGGCTTCCTGTACAATTTAGAATTGATTTTAAGGTTCTGTTGTTCGTGTTAAAGCCCACTAATGGCCTTGCTCCAGCCTATTTGCTGATCTTTTAACTATTCATACCCCAGTCAGAATGCTTCGTTCCAATGAGCATTTGTCTCTGGTTGTCCCACGGGCAAGGTACAAAAAGTGGGGTGATTGTTCTTTTGCCGTATACACCCCGAAGCTCTGGAATACCCTGCCTCCTGAGCTTCGGTCTATAATTGAGTCAGTGGCCTTCAGGTCTAGTCACTGTACAGGTGCCTACAGACTTTGTGATTTTATATTCAGTTTGTACTTTTAACAAATTTCTATTGTACAGGAGTTTTATAGATGTCTATAGACATCAGATTCAAATTTGTGTTTTTTCTTTTCTTTAGTTTGTGTCTTAACATGGTCTGCTTTTATTTAATATGTTTTGCTGTGAAGCACTTTGAGCACCCATGGGTGTTGTAAAGCACTATATAAACAAATAAATTAAATTAAAATTATTACAGTGAAATAATTCCTCCAAGAAAGCAGGAAATGTGTTCTAACAGTGTAACAGGCTTTTCTCTAGAGGCACTAGAGAGCACTGTAATGTTATGTACAAGTGGGCAGCTGTGACTCAGGAGGTAGAATGGTCATCTTGAAAGTTTGGTGGTTTCATTTCCTGGCCTCCCCAGTCCGCATGTTGAAGTGTCCTTGGGCAAGGCACTGAACCCCTAGTTGCCCCTGGTGGCCAGGCAGCAACTGACAGAACCGTAATCAGTAAGAAATTTCACCACAGAGATTAATAAATAATAATTAATTTAATGAGTTGACATGGCAGATGGCTGCATCGGTTCTGTACTGCAGACAAATTCCTTGTGTACGTAACATACTTGGCCAATAAATGTCATTAAACTTAAAATTTTATACATTT
Source organism: Monopterus albus (assembly GCF_001952655.1). Taxonomy (NCBI): domain Eukaryota; kingdom Metazoa; phylum Chordata; class Actinopteri; order Synbranchiformes; family Synbranchidae; genus Monopterus; species Monopterus albus. The sequence goes on from NW_018128412.1 coordinate 92,071, forward strand.
TTTTCTTTTTTTTCTTTTCTGCTGTTGGGCCATGGCAGGGGGAGCTTCATACCCTCTGCACTGTCCCATTATGTGGCGCACAACGCAGCTATCAGACAAACACAGCAGCTTTTGTACACTACAGAGAGCATTACCAGGGGAAGCTCCTGACCGAGCATCGGTTGTCTCACTGGCTATGTGCGGCTATCATACAAGCGTATGTGTAAGCGGGGACAGACCCCCCCTTTGGGCTTCAGAGCTTACTATGCAAAGGCCATATCCTCCTCCACAGCACTTTTTAGGGATGGCTGTGGAGGACATTTGCACTGCAGCCTCCTGGGCTTCCTAGTGTACCTCCATTCACTTCTATCTCTGAGATACATCTGAATTTTCACTTCCCCATTGAGTAGTGCATATTTTGCATAACAGGAGGGTTTTACCCAACGTCGAACGTGAGCGCCCACACATCAACAGTGTCATGATCCTACCCCTCCCTGCCCCCAGTTCATCCAGACTCCTGGTATGTCACCTCATCATGCACAGTGGTTTCACCTGCACCTTAATCCTGCACACCTGTTCTCCATAGTATATAGCAGCTCCTCACTCTGTTCCAGATTGTTCTATGCCCCGTCTAGACTTTCCAGCATTTCCCATTCTTGTGCCTGACCACCCGGATATCGACACCCAGCCTGTTTTACCGACCTGTGAGTTTGCCGCTTCCCTCTTGTCTGTCTGCTCTGCTGATACCGACATCCTGCCTGTTAAACCGACCTACGATTCTGCCTTGCTGGAGATCACGACCTCGGACCGAACTGACCCTGCTCCCTGCCTTATCCCTTAAAGACTGTTACTGTTCCTGCCATTAAAAAGAGACAATAAAACCAGTTTTAGTGTCACCGCATGCTGGCTCTTTAATAGGGTTCACACACCTACCTCCTCAGGAACTGCGCACTCCAGATTCCTGACAAACAGATGCTGAGGCAGCATGGATGGTTGGCAGCTATACTGTGTTTTGCTTTGGTTTTTCATTGCTTGTACATTTGACTGTTACCATGCGTAACTATCATTTGTCAGCTTTCTCAACACAAGGTTGCTGATGTGCGGTTACTAAGCGCACACATTCAGTGGGCACCCTTCCCTTCACTTATCCTCCTCTGCCTGCCCTGCTCAAGTGGGGACTGTTATTATGCATAACTGTCGTTCCTGCCTTCTCACAGTAGCAGCCAGGTTCTGTGGGGGGGTATGGCTGCACCTGCCTTCAGACAGGACCTGTTGCAGGAGAGGGGGTGTGCTGCTTGGGCTGCTATTATTGGCTAAGGCAGTATGCTGCAATGTTTTTTAGAGGGCTATGCCTATACAAAATAGAAGGATGGTTACGTACCATAACCCAAGCTTCTATGAGTATAGGTGTAGCCCTCTAAGCTAGCAGCCCTGCTGATGCCACCTCTGCCAGCTGAAGAAAAAGTGCTGGCATTGGGGGCAGAGCTCAGGTCATTTACGCATTTTATACAGTCAGAGCGGACATGAGTGGGGTCAGCCTAGTGAAGGGTACAACTCATGAAAGAAATCTCTTCATCACTGTGCATGCATGAGGGGATAAACCCAAAAGTGACAGCTTGTTGAGGGCTACGTCTATACTCACAGAGGCTAGGGTTACATAACCATAATTTTGTATAACATCACTAATAGTAATAATCATGGTTTACAGAAAACACAGAGAGGGCTTGTTCTTTATTTCACATTCTAAGTAGACATTGATCATAATGGGCTATGGTTTGTGAATGCATAGGCTGCTGTATGTGTGAATGTCAACTGAGCAAAATCTTATTGAAGATTATAAAGGCACCACAACACATTTTCCACCATATTTTCTAAGTTTTTATTCTCTTCTTCATCATATTCATTTTTGTATTCTTCTCTGGTTTCAGTAAGATAATATAACATTTTGGAATGAAAATACAAATGAGCAGTCCAAAACTGGAGGCCAGGATAGCAAATATCTCTACAGCAACACTGAACTTCCCAGGAGAGCTGACATATGCTGGAATAAAAGTCATCCAGACTGCACAGAATATCAGCATGCTGAAGGTGATCAGTTTGGCCTCATTGAAGTTATCAGGCAGTTTCCGAGCAAGAAAAGCCAGAATAAAACATAAGATGGCCAGAAGGCCTATGTACCCAAGTACAGCCCAAAAGCCTACAGCTGATCCCAGAGCACACTCTAAGATGATTTTGTCCTTGAACTGGGTAAAATTCTTAAATGGAAAAGGAGGAGAAATAGTTAACCAGAGGATACATATAACAACCTGGATGAAAGTGAAAGCCACAACACTGAGTCTCTGCTGTGCAGGCCCAAACCATTTCATCACATTACTGCCTGGAAGTGTAGCCCTGAAGGCCATTAACACCACTATAGTTTTCCCCAGAACACAAGAGATAATAATTTCTTCATATGATAGAAACTCTGCCTCCTTCTTTACACAGGCATCTCTTCTGTCATTGGACCAGGACTCAGGGTGGCATCGCTCACAAGTGATAGAATCTAGAAAAAAATTTGAAAGCAAAAGTGAGACATGCACAGTAGATTTATCTTTCTTTTCTGTTTTTCATCTTCTCTTTGCAAACAAAACAGACACTACATGTTTACATGTTAATAAATGGATATGTTGTTACATTTACATGGCATACTTAATAATTATTTAGATAGTTTCATAGTTTTTTACTAATTTGATTTTTATAGTATCTGTATATTCAACTTAAGAAATTATTTTTATGTAGTCATTTCTGACATTGTGACTCATACATGTAACAAATAAAATTTGGAAAATGTCAAATCATGCCAATATCATTTCATATGAATGTGACCCAGGATGGTCTGAGCATAAAATGACTGAACACAACACATTCTGCCCCAACTTCCCCAGGACTTTGTTATTGTTCTATAAACAGTGTCACTGGAATATTTAGCACACACTAGAGTTGCATATTTATTATACACTGGGGCTTTAACCTTGACATGCACATGTACACATATTTCTTATAACTGGCATGTAAACATGACTGCTGCAAGAATTTTGTTTTGTTGCACACTGAAGTGCCAAATGTTGAATTTTACTAGACCTGTAATGTTGCTTATTTCTCCCTCTGCACATTTGATACAGTCATAGCAGCAGACAGCTTTTCCTTTCTGGAGAACCTTGCGAGTTCCTGTGGGACATTTCTCACTGCAAACTGACACAGGCACCTGCATGGACAAAATTACACTGAGAAACATGTATGGGCACTGACTTTTTAAAGGTTTTATCTTCGCAAACCTTTGTTTTTAACTTTTGAACCCAAACATTATTATACAGTAACAATAATAGTTACAATAATAATGCTTTACTTAATAAGTGCAGCGATTACATGGTAGTTTACCTGTTTTGAGTTCTGTGCCCAAATACAAGACTCAAGTTGCAGACTCAGCTGTTTGTCTGCAGGTAAAGATGCATCATAAAGACCAACTGTGACAAAGTCCACAATGCCATTTTCTGTTGGCTGCCAGTTTATAATTTCAAACTTTGCTGCTGGATCTCCATTCTCATCAAAGTAAACCTCATCTCCTTCCTTGGTTTTGAAATGAATCCTTCTTATGTGCTGTAAAATCTAAGAAGATTGATTTTAAATTAGTTAATTGGGGTGGCAGTGGTTCAGAAGGTAGAACGGTTTGTCTGGATCATTTGTGCATGAATGGGTGAATGGGAGAAGGTGTAAAGGATTTTGAGTTTGCTGCAATTTGTAGGGAAGTACTATATAATACAAACAGTGTGTAGGGCATTTGGCTCAACAGCATGATAGACACACTACACCTATTTATTATTCAAAGTTTTGGACATTTTCACTTCTACAAAGTAGAACTGATTTAATGAACTCACCTTGTGTGGATCTAACTGCACCTTGTAGTTACATGTTTTGTTACATCCAAGAATATTATGAAGTGCATGTGTCACAGCATACACTCCTTTATAGACATTGTTCAATATAGGCATGAATGACATATCAGTGAAGCTGTTTTTCACTCCAGTCAGATCTTCATGTCCAGTACATTCTCTCTGATGGTCTGCTGATGAGTTTGACTGTTTGAACTTACAGTTAAATAAAGTACGCCTATGGCACCACTGAAAATGTGATGTGTATCCTTTTCTGCAGTTTGGGGATCAATGATCCATGCCTCATCTCCGACCCACTGGTACCCAGTCAAGTTGTGCTGAGACAATGCATGTATTAGCACATCAATATCCAATTCTTGGAGAAAAGTTACAATAACCTTGGAGGTGGAAGCCTTGATAATGTCAATGATTTTTTTTATTTTATCTGATGAATCAGTTCCAAGGAAAGACACAGAATACTCCAGACAGATGCCCAGCTGCTGTGCAGTTTCTGTGAATGTAGCCATGCCATTAATGCCATAATCATCATTGCTTCTAATAGCTCCAACCCAAGTCCAACCAAAGTCCTTGACCAACTGAGCCAGGACTCTGCTCTGATAGTAGTTACTGGGTATTGTTCTGAGGAAGGATGGGTATTTGGTTTTGTCACTGAGACAAGCACAGGAGGAAAAGTGGCTGATCTACAAGAAAAAGAAATGACCTCCCAACATAAACATGTCAGCTGTAAATGTTCACACACTCCCATTTGAGCAGTTGGAATCACTGCAAATTAATAATTATATTCAGCAAATATTAAATTACATACTAATCTTACCCACCAGTGGGACATGAAAGGATCCGATGACAGTAGCTACAGCCGTGCTAGGAGAGGAAGAGGACTCTCCTACAATGGCCTGTGCTTGTCCAGGTCTGGTACATGGTGTCTCAGTGGGTGCAGATACAACTTCATTAGCATTAGCCAAGGCCAGTGCAGCCCTCACACTTTTGACTACAGAACGACAGTCATCATAGATATTGTAGCCCAGGGAGATGCCAGGCAGTAGGTCTGTGCTGTTATTAATCTCCTCAGTAGCGAAAATCATGGCCTGGGCACACTGGAATTGTCTGAAAATCAAACTTGATGCAGACAGTTTTAAATAGTTGGACTTGGAGTAGTACTTGAACAGAAACAATAGACTAGTAAATTTAAAATTTACTAATGCACAGAGCAGATAATAGTTCATCCACTTCCTCTTGGATATTTCAAGTCTTATTAGTTTTCAACCATATAATTTACCTGGTGCATTCCAGTGGCAGTGGTTTGTGCATGTAGGTATCCTGTTTGATTTTCCAGGTGCTGTGGAAAGAGAAGATTCCTCCCAGTATAATGTCTCCATCTTTAGATAGCTGTGGGTTCTCAAGATCCCCTATCTGCTGACACACTAACTCCTCAGCCTGAGAGGACACCAACAACAACAGGTGTATAAGTGCCCAGCCCTGCTTTGTCCACCTCTGTGTGGACGTCATACTGTCTGAGAGAACTAAACCACTGGGTGGCATCACATGTACATTCAGACCGACCAGAACTTTGTATTTGTATTTATACATTTTGTATTTGCATAAAAAATAAAAACAGAGGATGAATATTTCCTTTCTTTTGACCTACAAGGTGGGGTGAAAGGAAGGAGTTGCCCAAATAAAAGAGCTTGGTCTACAGCTTATAGTAAAAATATTTTCATGTTTGCATGTGTTATAGAAACAAAGTAATGTTAGAAATGCTTCATCAAGCTCAGAGGAATTGCAGAGTTGGGTGATCTCTTTTATTCACAGTACATTATTTTATTAATTATTAATAGAGAGAAAGCACAACTTTTTGTGATTACTCATTCTTTTGTGCATTGGGCGACCATTTTCTTTTATTTTTTGCTTAATGTTATTGGACATCAGTTGTGAGACACAGGTCACGATTCGGTTCCGTTGCTTCCTGTCCGGCTTTTATTTTGACATTACTTCCTGTTTTTGTTTCACCTTTAGTTTCGGTCTTTTTACGTTCTTCATCACTCACATTAGTTTCACCTGCTTCGTTATTATGTGCACCTGTCCTCTATTTAGGCAGCGTCCTCCCACAGGATGCTGCCAGATTGTTCTAGACCCCAGCTCTGACTTTCCAGCAATATATTCGGTTTTTGGTATTTGTGTTTCTGACTCGGACTGTTATTTTGGATTACGCTGTTCTGCCTTGCCCTCTTATCTCGGACTGCTTATGTGTATCGGCTTATCGGACTTTGCCTACGGACTACGCACTTTGGATTTCCCCTGGATGTACGTGTTTGCTGGCTCTGACCTGGGACCGATACTGACCGTGAGTTTTTTGTTTCCACCGTGTCTTGTATGTTTTTTTTTTGTTTAGTTTTAGTTCTCTCAATAAAGAGACTGTTTTTGTTTTACACTTCCTCGTCTGGCCATTTAATTGAGTTCACCGAAACACTTTTCGGCTGCATTACGCGTGCCGTTTCTGACAAAAACCTTTAAAATTGGTGTCAAAACAAATTGCACCTATGATTTTATGCTCGTCCTGCTTACACATAGATTCATAGTTCAGACAAGTAAAAATGTGAGCACCTTCTTCTGTCAGGTTTTAAACTGGATCCAAAAGCACAAGACAGACAGGTAATTAAATGGCTAATATGTTTATTGTGGGATATGCAAGTGGGGCAAAGCCACTCTGTGGGCAAGAGTCATGAAAAAGTTTACAAAATGAGTCTCAGCAATAAACATGAGCTTTGATAATCCTGACCAGGGGGTTATGGAACTCACAATTATCAGGTTTTTTGCAGGAGAGAGTTGGTGACCTAATAGTCAATGTTCAGAGATGGCGATGGCGATACCCAGAGAATGGCAGTGTGGTCAGAAAAGTAGGTAGGGGCTTCTTTGCAGGTGGATTAGAAACCATAAGAGGATGAAGGCAAGAGGGTAAATAGTGATAGGCTGGACAGGTGAGTATACTGATTCCCTCCAGACAGGTTTGGAGCAGAATGGGCAGGTGAGTATAATAACCTCTCTACAGTTACTAGCTTTAAGCAGAACACAAACAGTCAGAAGGAAAACAGGTGAGTAGGCTGCAGAAAAATCAAACAAATCTGCCCACAAATATTTCTCACGATGAACAGATAACAAAAAGGGCAACACACACTCATCTTTGGTGTGACCATGTGACCTCTGTGTTGTGTTCTCTTGTCTCAAGCAATCACCCAGAGTTGGTCAGGACTGTGGTAACAGCAGCTTTATTCTGGATCTTCATTACTGAAAAAGGGTAATACATTACAATGGTCAGTCAGCATCTGCTCTCTCCGGAACATCCTCTGCTCGTTTTTAGGAAAAAAATTGCATGCACATATTACTCTAATATATTTACACTGACTTTTAATTTGTCAATGACTTTATGAGGGCCGTTCAGGGAGAGCCAGAGGGCCAGATGTGGCCTGCGGGCCATACAATGCCCAGGTCTACCCTAGAGTGACCTATGGTAGATCCTTTAGCTTTAGGAGGCCGGCCAAACACAGTCTCATTTGGGTTCAAGTTACTTTTCACTCATTGCTTTCACCTGTTGCTTGTTGTCTCCCAGTTTCTAGCCTTTATAGCCTGCTCACATCCCTCAGTTTGACACTGGGTCATCTGCTCACCACACCCTGCCTGTTTGCGTTGCCCTTCTAAGCTTTGTATCTGTCCTGTTTGTTTCCTGCCCTACCTAACTTTGGACTGTATTTGTTTAGTTTTGGATTTATCTCTGAATATAGATTTTTGGTTTGTTTCTTCAGTTTAGTTTGAGTTGTAAGTTTGAGTTTGTTCTACTAGCTCCCTGGCTGAACTGTTTTGTTGTTGGGTTGTCCATATTTTTTTGTTTTGCTTGGTCAGGTAGAGCTCCTTGAGTTTTTCCCTTGTCTCTCTGTCCAATGTTCTTATATTAAAATTCTACAAAAAGCCATTCCTCAACCTGTGTCTGCATATTTGGTTCCTCCTCATGCCTGAGACCTGTCAAAAACAGAAAAACCCTTTGTGAACCAGTGTGCTTTTAATAGCTTCGAACATACTCCCCCTTGGTCTCTTCCATGTGCTAGATTGGCATAAAAAGGAAGAGAGCATGTGCAAAACAAGGTTTGTGTTCAGGTCCAAACACAAGCCACGCCCCCTGCTGTGACGCTGCATGAGCGACATGCCAATGTTGTTTTTCGTTGGTGTTGCCTGTGACTGCATGTCAGAGATATCCACAAAAGACTATAGAGTTATTTGTGTTCAGCTGAGAAAGGAAAGAAAGTGAGCACACAACTTCTTCCAGAGCTGACACCTTAGCAGCTGCATCTGCTGCTACATTGCCCTTAGAAACAAGATCAGATTTGTTAGTGTGAGCCTCACATTTGACAATGGTGATATCTTTTGGTAACATGATGACTCTTAATGGTTAAGAAATTAAGATTATGACATCATTCCAACAAAGCTCATGAGCTGTTTCTTTGTAAGGGGCTCTGGGATGTTTTGAACTGCCTGAGTGTGTTTTGGGGAGATGGATTTGCCCTCTGCTGTGATAACATGCCTCAAGTAGTTGACTTTAGGTTGTACAAAGTGCAGTTTTGACAGACTAGCTTTGTGGCTATTTTTAGCTAAATGTTTAAGGGGCACCATAGTGTCGGTTCAGTTGGCTTCCTCCATTTGACTGCATGCAACATATCTTCGATGTACTGCAGCAAGGTAGATCCTGCAGGAAATGTGAGATCTGAGATTTTCACTGAGCACCTGATGGAAATGTCTAGAGTGGTGGCCCTAGGGGCACTTGTCCACTTGAAGCCCTTGCAGTTGAACATGACAGCTAACCTGTAGTGGCTGTCAGGATGTACTGGAATGGAAAAGAACATGTTTGCCAATTAAACAATGGAGAAATATGTGGAGCCTGGTTGCACTTGAGACAAAATCTTGTGTATATTGAATACTTTGGGTGCATGCATGTGTGTTGCCTTGTTTACTGCACATTGATTGTCCATTCAATAGGCTGGCAAGCATCTCTGATTTTCTTTACTGGAAAAATAAGGATACAATTCACAGCAAGTCATCACAAGGCACCATAATGCCACTTCCAGTAAAGAATGTGTTAGGTATTTTTAGCCAGATAGATATTGGATAGATACTTTATGTATTAGAAATGTTTAGTGGAGATAGGGTGTCTAGTTAGACTGTTAAATGGTTAGGCCTGCTTATGAGTTTCTACAGGGTACTTCTGGTCAAGGATACCAGAGAGAAGAGTTGATGACTGTCAGCAGACAGGGTGTTTAATATTATTATTACGACGTGTATAACTGTAGCCTTAGCCATAATATGTCCTTATGTTTAAGCCACGACATGTACTAGAGGTTGTTTAGTTACACACCACTTAACCAACAGACATATATATTCACACGTTGCTTCATGTTTTGACTACTGCTAGAGCCAGCTGCAAAGCTGGTGAGAGAGACGTCCCGGTTGACCTTTCTGTGTAGTATGGGGCTAGCCCAACCGAGGTGATAAAATGTATAGGCCTGGTGGGCTCAGGGTCTTTCAT
>NW_018128412.1:101641-104348 GCF_001952655.1 Monopterus albus
AACACCATAATGATTGGGGTGAGTGCCACTGGCATATAGTCATTCAGGCAGGTGACCGGGCTCTTCTTGGGGAGGGGGACAATGGTTGTGGTCTTAAAGCAGGCGGGAACGATGCTCTGGCTGAGGGAGAGGTTGAAGATGGTGGTGAGAACATCAGCCAGCTTGCTGCCTGAATTCTTAAATTTGAGGCTGTTGTGCTAAAAAAATAGAAATAAATATACCTTTGTCTGAGAGAGAACAAAATAGACAAGCAATTGACAGTAATTATCTATTGCATGTTCATACATTTAGAACTGTCTGACCAGATAATACAATACAAGTTAAGACAAAGAGTATCTGTGAAAATACTTAATTTATTCTTTGATTACATAAAAAACAGCATTAAATGTTACAGAATCATTAAGAAATAAGGTATTAAATTTGTATATTCATTTGTACTTGATTATACGTCAGTTGATTTGATTGTGCATTAAATAACATTAAATGTCATCTCCATATGCGATATCAATGTGAACATATACAGTGTAATAAATGTTACAGAGGTACAATGAAAGTCTTCAATAACACGATTATTAGTTTCTGCTTGAGTCTGATTAGCACATCATGTAAAAATGATAATGGCACTACAATGCTTTTTCCACCATATTTTGTAAGTTGTCAGAATGATTTTGATGCCCCTTTGTCCATCATATTCTTTTTTGTGTTCTTTGCAGGTTTCAGTAAGATAATATAACATTTTGGAATAAAAGTACAAATGAGCAGTCCAAAACTGGAAGCCAGAATAGCAAATATCTCTACGGCAACACTGAACTTCCCAGGAGAGCTGACATATGCTGGAATAAACGTGATCCAGACTGCACAGAATATCAGCATGCTGAAGGTGATCAGTTTGGCCTCATTGAAGTTATCAGGCAGTTTCCGAGCAAGAAAAGCCAGAATAAAACAAGATGGCCAGAAGGCCTATGTACCCAAGTACAGCTCAAAAGCCTACAGCTGATCCCAGAGCACACTCTAAGATGATTTTGTCCTTGAATTGGGTAAAATTCTTCTGAGCATCACCTACAGACATTAAGAAACAAGATATTACATTTGTGCATTTAGTTGTGCTTATTTCCACATGTTGACTGATGTGATTGTATATTACACTACATAGCTAGAATTTCAATATGCTGTCAGTGAACTGCCACAGAGCGGAGAGGTTTTATAAGGCCACCATACATATTTCAAGAAAATGAATGTTTTCTATATGATACTCTGATCACCAAATTAGTATGTAAAAAATCATAAAGGCACAACAATGCATTTTCCACCATATGTTCTAAGTTTTTATCTTCTTATTCATTATATTCATTTTTGTATTCCTCTCTGGTTTCAGTAAGATAATATAACATTTTGGAATAAATGTACAAATGAGCAGTCCAAAACTGGAGGCCAGAATAGCAAATATCTCTACAGCAACACTGAACTTCCCAGGAGAGCTGACATATGCTGGAATAAAAGTGATCCACACTGCACAGAATATCAGCATGCTGAAGGTGATCAGGGTGGCATCGCACACAGGTGATAGAATCTGCAAAAATATATAAAAGATGTCAGACCTTCACAGTTGATTTCTTTGATTTGCATTTTTCATCATTTCTGTGCAAACACAGATACTAAATATTTACATCTTAATAAAATGGATAACCATGTGACAGCTACATGGCATACTAATTTAATTATTTGGATAGTTTCATAGCTTTTTATATTAGAATTCTAATCATATCTATAATTTTGATTTAAACTGCAGCACATCTTTCAGCACAGGCACACTAAAGATACAACAGGGATTTTAGGATAAAAGAGCAATTTATTTATGTCACTCTGGGTAAGGCACTTCAAATTGCTCTTGTACAATCTGACGATAAAAACTTTCTGTCTTCGATAAAATTCACAAAGCAGCTGTAAAAGCTTCTGCATTTTCCTTTCTGGATGGCTGCACAACATTGATGAGATTATTCTCAGCAAGAGTGAAGCCAGAGAAACTTTAAGTTTGAAGTATTCTCTGATAACTGTTACTTGTCATACAGTATGTACTCCACAAAAGGAGTGTAGCCCTTTGACATAAGCCGTACGAAGAGGAGCCCAGGTAGCTCTGACGGCACATTATGGTCTGTTGGTTACAACAGAGACAGTGTTTATGACAGATGAACATCAACATATATGTCCTGTGGATGAGCATATGTGCATTTGAATGGCTCCATAACTACAAAGTGAGAAACTATGAATTGTGTTTGCACAGCAGGAGAATGAAAGGCAATAAAAGTACAGCAGAGATGGTAAACAGCGGCCTATCACACTCTGTTTACACTAGGCAGCACGTTTTTGTCTGGCACACTTAAATTCCTGTGTCAAAACCCTTGGCTGACCTACCCAGAATGGCTGTGGCTTCTCCATTCATGCTCCAAATGTAGCATGATCCTCTAGCTTTGGATTTTGTCATTGACACCCACCCAAGCCCTGCAGTAACGACTACAAAGGCAAGTATATATATGTTTTATGTTAAAGTATACACTCTGATTTTGCTGTAAAAGAAACAGTAAAGTACTGGCAGCAGAGACGCCAGTAATTTTACTGTTATTTTTACGGTGCATACTGTGATTTTTTTTAAACAGTATATTTATTGTAGATTGGTATACATTATACTGCTGTAGGAAAACTGTCGATT
>NW_018128413.1:0-739 GCF_001952655.1 Monopterus albus
TTTGTTCCCTGAGCAGGACCTCCAAGGGCCCTGGTACTGGTACCGAGCTCCTCGAGCTCTGACCCCTTGGGTCTGAGTACTCGCTGTACTGGGCTCCCAGAGCTCTGTCCTCATAGGTCACCAGTACTTTTCATCACTGAGCTTCCAAAGCTCTGACCCCGTAGGTCTTCAGTACTTCTCATTGCCGACCTTCCAAAGCTCTGACCCCGTAGGTCTTCAGTACTCTTCATCTAGCTCTGACCCCATAGGTCTTCAATACTTCTCAACGGTGAGCTTCCAAAGCTCAAACCTCATAGGACTTCAATGTCCTTTATAGCTCCTTGAGCTATCTGATAACCAGCTACTGCTTTTGCGATTAAGTCGGCCTTATTATTACCTCTGCTCATCTGAGTGTCTGTTTTCTGATGTCCTTTACACTTAATGATGGCCACCTGTTTGGGCAATAACAAAACTTGTTCTAATTCAAGTAATTGTTGTAAATGTTTTACCGGACAGCCAGTTGAAATCACAAATCCTTTTCTTTTTCAGTGACGCAAGTCTACGTGTACGGCTTGTACAGCGCATCAGAATCTTATTTCAATGTCTGTCCTGCTCACACAGTCATGGTCCTGGTCTGTGACCATCTGTGTAGCCATGTTTGTTCCTTCACTTGTGAAGTGTATGTGAGCTTGGTTCAGTAACTGCTGTAAGTTCTGTGTCCTCTGTGCAGACAATGTGAATGCTTTAGAGTCCAAAAATG
>NW_018128413.1:960-2671 GCF_001952655.1 Monopterus albus
ACAGGTGGAAAGCTTGACAGTAGTCAGGTGCATGTAAACTACATGCGTGTGACAAAGCTTGTTTGATGTCCATAAAAGCCTTTTCTGCTTGTGTGTTCCACACCAGAGCAGAACCATAGTTCTTGTAACCTGCTTCTGTCAGCATGGCACGGAGAAGTGCCACCAAGTTGGCAAAGTCGGGTACAAAATTCTTACTGAAATTAATCAGTCCCAAAAATTTCATCATTGCTCTGACTGTGGTGGGCTTAGAATGACAGAGAATGTCTGTCTTCTGTGTCTCAGCTATGTGTAGGCCTGATGCTGACACCACATGGCCTAAAAAAGCAACTCTATGCCTTCTTATCTGCAGTTTATCCTTGGAGACCTTGAAGCCTCCCTGAGCCAAATGTGTCAACAATGTGTCTGTAGCAATCATTATGCTTTCTGAGTCAGGAGCAGCTAACAACAGGTCATCCACATACTGAAGGAGACAGACTCCAGGTGGGGGAGAGAGATTTTTCAAGTTTTGCTGCAGAATGTGATTAAAGATGGATGGACTGTCGATGAAACCCATAGGTAACTGTCTGTAGGTAAACTGTTGTCCTTTATACGTGAAAGCAAAAATGTTCTGTGAGTCTCTATCGAGGGGCACAGAGAAGAAGGCATTTGCAAGGTCAATGCATGTGAAAAACTTGTGTTCAGAACTTATTGCATTCAACATGGTGTATGGATATGGCGTGGCATAATTCATTGGAACCACAAGTTTATTTACAGCTTTGAGATCATGAACCATCCTGTAATCGGCTTTTCCTGCCTTTGGAACTGGATTTATGGGCGTGTTCCAGGAAGAATGAGTGGGAGTTAGAACTCCAGCTTCCAAAAGTCCATGAATGGTTTTCTCAATACCACTGACTTGCTGCTGTGTGAGCGGGTACTGGACCTTATACATGGGCACAGCCCCCTCACACAAAGTGATCATGACTGGCTCAACTGTGATTAATCCCACGTCCGTTGGACCACTAGACCAAAGAGATGAAGGCAAACTGTCCAACAATGTTTGTGTCAGTGGATGATCAGTGTTTTCTCTGTTATGATTTCTGCTCAGTAAACACTTCTCCAGTGTTAATGTGAGCTGTGAGTTGTGCTCAACAGCATAGCAGTGTGTTGAAGGGGAGAACTGCAACTGTCTATTCTGTGTGCACATCTAGTCAGTAGCCTTTAAACAACTATGAACCATGGGGCCAAGGTTTTTTGCATCAGCTCCATCTCTCACTAACAAAGTGATGTGAGGAGCATAATTTTCAGACAGCATGTACAGGTTTTGAAGGTCATCTGGCAGGTGAACCAGAGCTGCTGCTCCTTCAGGCCCAACATACAGTTTTTTTCACATCAACTGTATTTTTCCTCTCAGACGTCTCTATCCCCTGGATAAAGCCGTCCCAGAGAGCATCATAATCATCATTTTCATCACCACACAAGGAATAATTAAAAGTGCAATGCATCGGATCAGCAGGTTCTGTGTACTTGTGAAGGATTGAAATCCATGGAAGCCATAAATTGAATGTATGTACAAGATCAGTGTTCTCAGGAGAGTTTACAAGTCCCCACCAAACATCAGCTGATGGATCAAGATGCATATCAACACCAGAGAGTGTGGTCTGCAACATCTGTCTGAATGTGGCTTTTGGAGTTGCACAACGTTGAACAGAGCCATCTGGAAAAGTGATGTCCA
>NW_018128413.1:7608-9699 GCF_001952655.1 Monopterus albus
CTGAATAAACCAAACCATAAACAGTATAGACTTTGCTCCAGAGCTTTAACTTAGATTTTTTCTTTAGAGCAATCTAGACACATTTATAGCGGACATGTAGCTTATTCAATCTTTGTCCATTAACTACTGCTCAATTGGCCGTATTTATCCAACACAACAAACATCAGACAGCACAAACATCAAGACAAACATGGAACACATAATCAGACATATAAAGGCAACTCCACAGTATCCTGTAAACATTTGAAACAAATTATTTACAACAGTTAGTCATAGTGTTAGTTTTACATTATAATAACAGCAGCGCTTTCCTCTGCCTGTGGAATAAAGCAAGTTAGTTGGTCTCCCACACAAATTCTGGGAGAATTGCTGCTCCTGCAATTGAATATATACATTATTAGACAAAGGAGATAGTCACAGTTTCACGTCAGTCATTGTGGCCACCAGGTACAGTCAGTCAGTCAGAGCTTAGAGTCCAAAGTCTGGTCGGCCGTTTCTCCTGTGCCCATTCACAGCTCCATCTTGCAACTTTCCTGCCACGTGTTCCTTTGTTTTTTTATCCTGCCTCAAAACCTACCGCAACTTGCTTTAAAACCCGCTTAAATCACTCATGTTAGATGGAGCGCATTCACAGCCTCCAGATGTCCTTCTATCTTGCTTACCTTAAACCCAACCAGTACAACTTTCGAATTCTTTTTTTTTCATCTTCCCCAAGAACTTTCTTCCCCATCTCATGGCCGTACCATACAGTACCGACCCCAAGGTGCCGGGTTTATATTCATTCCGCCGTTCCAGCATCTTTTGTGCCATAGTAACTTTAACAAACACATATTAACAAGTTCACACTATGTATCCCCAAACTAATAGTCTTTTGTCCTGCCAAAACAAAACAACTTGAGAGCTGTAAATTGAGTACCATAATTCTCAAACATAAACTGCTTGATACACTGCTTCTCAAACACAGTCCAAACCTCTTTCAAGTAGGAAACCACCCTCAAAAAATAACAAACGTATCCCAGTGGCCTCATAGAGGCTATATTATCACTGCAGCATCATTCGTCAGTGCTTTCCACTGAATGTTCTATCGGCAGGCTATTATACTGAAGTATTAATTACTCATTCGTCAGTTTACTGCAGCATCAATCATCAGCGTTTCCACTGAATGCTCAAATCGGCAGAATTATTATACTGAAGTATTAATTACTCATTCGTCAGTTTAAACTTATCTCTGTGTCCTTATTAATCATTTAACTTTGACCAAACTTAACTATATTGATTAGACTCTACATGTGATCAGACTTCAGACAAAGATAACATGCTTTTACTTCTCTTTTAAAACAAGATCCTCAATCAGACAATTCAGCGTTTTAGAGTGCCCAATGTGCAGAATTTTTCTATATTATAGAAAAGGTATTCTGCTTACCTGTTTTTGTGAATGCCGGCAGATTGTCTGAAGAGGGCTCCACTGATCTCGCTTCGCGGTCCCCTGTCGGACACTAGCTTCAAGTTGTGCCATCCAGGTCACGGCATCATTTGTTAAAAATTAACCCAATTCTTTTGTTGGAAGCACGAGAAGTGAAGACAGGAGATCTCGAGTTGCACTCATCAATGGGTCTGGGCTGCAGCCCCCCCCCTCTGTGTGTGATGCTAATAAGTATGTAAAACTGGCCAAGTGGTCATCTCAGGCTGAGCCCCCTGTCTCTGCAAGATACCCCATGACTAAGCTGAACTTGGAATATGCTAAGTGGGTCGAGGAGTGAGAGCAAAACAGGCCAACAGGTCTTTGTTAAAATGTAAATAGGCTGCCTGATTACTTGGAGATGCAGACATCCTGTCTCTACAGAAGTTACAGCATACAGTCTCACTGTTATACTCAGCATAATACAGCAGTCATCAATACAGTTTTAATATGTATAAGCAAGGTGTAGTCTTCCGATTCTTTTAGCCATGCTAACTCTGAGAGACGAGGCAGTCCAAGTAACTTCAAAACAGTGCTGATTTATTCAATGAACACAGGTAAAAATTAACATTACACGCTCAGGTATCTTGCACCTCCAACATGCACGCAGGCAGCTGAAAGATGAAAGACCC
>NW_018128413.1:10816-14687 GCF_001952655.1 Monopterus albus
AGGCTTGCTTATCAGGTGACGTCACGGTTCGACAGCCCAGAAAGGATTAATATTGTATAGCAATGCTTGGTTCGGGGTCTTGCTGCTTCCGGGCTGCTTGGGCAGCCTGGGGTTGGAAGATCTCTGGACTTGGAGTGTGAATTCTTGCCTGTGACTTTTTGAATAAACCAGCACGGATATATTTTTTATATACTCAAGTGGTCTGAGTCGTCCCTCTGAGTTCCTGGTTTGAAAGAACCGGATGAGGCTTTATAATGGTTTTTAGCCTTTAAGCCCTTACACAGACAGATATAAAAACATCATGAGTTGGAGACAGTCCGACATCTCCTTCTCATATCTAGAGCTCCATCTGCATGGAGCCGCTGGCCATAACAAAATGAAGAATTCCGTGTGTGTGTGTGTGTTGTTACATGGTGCGTAACTAAAACATTCATTCAGACATAATTCTAACACAAGATTTAATGTAAGAAAACAATTGGTGTCATGGTAACTGTAGCTCACATTTCAGAATCAACATTGTCTTCTAAACTTGAGCAAAGCAGACTAGAGCAGACTTTGAATCTTACTAAACTGCATTACTAACACATTAAAGTCTAACACATTGTCTAATACTTATCTGACTGATTTAGTAATTTGTAACACATGTAAACTTGCAAAATGCAGAACTGTGAGCATCTATACAGCATGCTTTTCCGAATGTTCATGTGTTTGTGCAGCAGTGAAAAAATAAAGGCATGGTCACCTCTACAGGACATAAACCATAAACAGCTCATCTTAGCCCTGTTAGATGCCATTCAACTCCCACAGACTTAGCTGTCTGTAAATGTGCTGCACACATGACAGGTACTGATCCTATCTCACTCGACAGTGTTGTATTCCGGTTCTTTTAACCATGCTAACTCTGAGAGGTGAGGCAGTCCAAGTAGCTTCAAAACAGTGCTGATTTACTCAGTGAACACAGGTAAAAATTAACATTACGCGCTCAGGTATCTTGCACCTCCAACATGCACGCAGGCAGCTGAAAGATGAAAGACCCTGAACCACAACAAGCCTATACATTATATCACTTTGGGCTAACCCCATTCTACAGAGAGAGACGCCAAACCGTGACGTCTCCCAGTGCCAGCTTTGCAGCTGGCCAGAGCAGTAGTCAAAACATGAAGAAAATCAATGTGTGATTGTCTGTTGATTATGTGGTGTGTAGCTTAAAAACATTCTAACATGACCTCTAGTGACATGTCGTGACATTAAACATAAGAAAATATTATGGCTATGGCTACAGTTATACACGTCATAATAATAATATTAAACAGCCTGTCTTCTAACAGTCATCAACTGTCTATCTAGTTATCCTTGACCATAAGCAACCTGCAGCAACTCATGAGAATGCCTAAGCATTTAACAGCCTGAGCTAGACATCCTGTTTACTCGAAACATTTCTAATACATCAAGTATCTAACCAATATCTACAGTGCCTTGCGAAAGTATTCGGCCCCCTTGAACTTTGCGACCTTTTGCCACATTTCAAGCTTCAAACATAAAGATATAAAACTGTAATTTTTTGTGAAGAATCAACAACAAGTGGGACACAATCATGAAGTGGAACGAAATTTATTGGATATTTCAAACTTTTTTAACAAATAAAAAACTGAAAAATTGGGCGTGCAAAATTATTCAGCCCCCTTAAGTTAATACTTTGTAGCGCCACCTTTTGCTGCGATTACAGCTGTAAGTCACTTGGGGTATGTCTCTATCAGTTTTGCACATCAAGAGACTTAAATTTTGCCCATTCCTCCTTGCAAAACAGCTCGAGCTCAGTGAGGTTGGATAGAGAGCGTTTGTGAACAGCAGTTTTCAGTTCTTTCCACAGATTCTCGAGTGGATTCAGGTCTGGACTTTGACTTGGCCATTCTAACACCTGGATATGTTTATTTGTGAACCATTCCATTGTAGATTTTGCTTTATGTTTTGGATCATTGTCTTGTTGGAAGACAAATCTCCATCCCAGTCTCAGGTCTTTTGCAGACTCCATCAGGTTTCCTTCCAAAATGGTCCTGTATTTGGCTCCATCCATCTTCCCATCAATTTTAACCATCTTCCCTGTCCCTGCTGAAGAAAAGCAGGCCCAAACCATGATGCTGCCACCACCATGTTTGACAATGGGGATGGTGTGTTCAGGGTGATGAGCTGTGTTGCTTTTACGCCAAACATAACGTTTTGCATTGTTGCCAAAAAGTTCAATTTTGGTTTCATCTGACCAGAGCACCTTCTTCCACATGTTTGGTGTGTCTCCCAGGTGGCTTGTGGCAAACTTTAAACGACACTTTTTATGGATATCTTTAAGAAATGGCTTTCTTCTTGCCACTCTTCCATAAAGGCCAGATTTGTGCAGTATACGACTGATTGTTGTCCTATGGACAGAGTCTCCCACCTCAGCTGTAGATCTCTGCAGTTCATCCAGAGTGATCATGGGCCTCTTGGCTGCATCTCTGATCAGTCTTCTCCTTGTATGAGCTGAAAGTTTAGAGGGACGGCCAGGTCTTGGTAGATTTGCAGTGGTCTGATACTCCTTCCATTTCAATATTATCACTTGCACAGTGCTCCTTGGGATGTTTAAAGCTTGGGAAATCTTTTTGTATCCAAATCCGGCTTTAAACTTCTCCACAACAGTATCTCGGACCTGCCTGGTGTGTTCCTTGTTCTTCATGATGCTCTCTGCGCTTTAAACGGACCTCTGAGACTATCTTGTTTGTTTCGTTCCACTTCATGATTGTGTCCCACTTGTTGTTGATTCTTCACAAAAAATTACAGTTTTATATCTTTATGTTTGAAGCCTGAAATGTGGCAAAAGGTCGCAAAGTTCAAGGGGGCCGAATACTTTCGCAAGGCACTGTACCTACCTAAAGCTGATTCTGATTCTGAACTGAGTAGATTTTGTTAATCAAATGTCAATGGTCAAGGTCAGTGTGACCACACACTCATCCCATGTTTGCCTTGTGAATTTGACTGATTGGCGGAGGTATACAACCATGAATCCATAATTCTAGCTTTATATGGTGGATTTTAATTCTCTAATTTTTTGATTTTTAGTCATGTGAATATTTTTTTTTAAGCATTTATACGGTGTCCACCATCTTGTTTGTTTAGTGACTTAAGGAGCACCTAAGGAGTTGCCAAACGTAACCACACCTCCAAAATACATTTTTAAATACTTACATGGTTCCATTGAAGTAAATAACCATTTTCACCATTGAAGCTGTAAAATTTGAAATTTTTAGTGAAGGTTTTACAATATTGTTAGAACCACTGACAAAACTGTAACTGTCTCAGCCAATGACTGCATAAAAGATGGATGAGAGGAAGTGAAGCCAACACAAGTTGGTTATCCTCATAGTGAAAAGTTGCAATGTAGGTTATAGATCCCTCCCCCACCCCAGTGGCTGGGACATGAACCTGTCAGGTTTGCCCGGCTGCACCTTCCTCTCTTCTCTCTTTCTCGCTCTAGTCTGCTCCTTCTCACTGACTCTCTTGATTATACACACCTGTCCTGATTTTCTGACACTCTTCAGCTGCGCCTCCTTTGTCACTCCCTATTTATACTCGGCTTTACCTTCACTCCCTTGCTGGTTCTTTCTATGTCGTTAGCCTCCCTTGCTTCACGTATTGTGCTATTTTTCTCCTGTTTCCTTTTATGTTCTCAGTTCTAGCGTCTCCTGTCGTTTTACCTGGACCTCTCCTCTGGACCTTGGCTTCCTCAGCTCCACCAACCACCTTCACAGGTCGATGCACAGTCTCCTCATTCATTCCACTCTGTTACTTCTCCAGTCAACCGGATCTCCACCTTGACCAGCCCAGGAGTGTCTCCTTCCCT
>NW_018128413.1:19897-22789 GCF_001952655.1 Monopterus albus
CAGGTTTGCCCGGCTGCACCTTCCTCTCTTCTCTCTTTCTCGCTCTAGTCTGCTTTTCTCTTTGACTCTCTTGATTAACACACCTGTCCTGATTTTCTGACACTCTTCAGCTGCGCCTCCTTTGTCACTCCCTATTTATACTCGGCTTTACCTTCACTCCCTTGCTGGTTCTTTCTATGTCGTTAGCCTCCCTTGCTTCATGTATTATGCTATGTTTCTCCTGTTTCCTCTTATGTTCTCAGTTCTAGCGTCTCCCGTCGTTTTACCTGGACCTCTCCTCTGGACCTTGGCTTCCTCAGCTCCACCGACCTCCTTCACAGGTCGATGCACAGTCTCCTCATTCATTCCACTCTCTGTTACTTCTCCAGTCAACCGGATCTCCACCTTGGCCAGCCCAGGAGTGTCTCCTTCCCTCGCAGCCCAACCACATCACTCCATGGACAATAACCCCTCCACTACTGTTGGTCATCACCCGGTGATATTCATTCATTCTATTTTGTATACAAGTCTTGCACCTCTGTTTAACACTGTAAATAAACCCACTAATTGCACCGAAGCCAGCCGCCTGGGTCTGTTTATTTTCTGCTCGCTCAGAATTGTGTCGAGCTGTCATAACAGAACCAAGCTAAAAACTCAAAGTACAAATTAAATACATTTTTTGCAGAGCAGTTATTTGATATGATTTGACAGCTAATACATCACCCTATTACTCATTTGCTACTGTGCAGGATCTGGGTGCAAATGCCAAGATGGCAGCTACAGTTTTCATGATATTGTGGCTTAATTTTTGCATAGTGAAGCGAAATAGCATTCCATCAGCCATCTTTATATACTGTATAGTCAGTGGTCCCAGCAGACATTTTGACTTTGCATTTTCAGTTCAATTCACTTTTATTTGTATAGTGACAAAATACAGCAAAAGAAGAGAAAAGCAACAAGACACAACAACCACAACAGAGTTTGACTTGTCATAGGAAAAGCACAGGCAGTAACAGCATTAATAGTATTGATAACCACAATCCTGAATCCAAATGGAATTCACAGAAATTTAATTATTTACACCTGTGCTTTTCCTACTGTATGTCAAAATGTCTGCTGGGTAAAAGCCTTTGCTGGCAGGACATGTTTACCTCAAAATATAAATAAGCCCATAGTTCACTAGATAGATGCCACTAGAAGGATTTAGGTGGGTTTCTTTGTGATTTTGGGTGAACTGACTTTTTAAGATTTTGTAAAAATTCAATTCATTTGTTTCAATAATGACACTTGTTTGTTCCAGAATTTATGTTCAAGGAGATTCTAAGGCCTTGGGTTAAGGGATTTTAATCACTAGTTCAGAAGACAACCCTTCTATAAAATTCACTCCACA
The DNA here is from genome assembly GCF_001952655.1 of Monopterus albus. Taxonomy (NCBI): domain Eukaryota; kingdom Metazoa; phylum Chordata; class Actinopteri; order Synbranchiformes; family Synbranchidae; genus Monopterus; species Monopterus albus. Next base: position 21,267 of record NW_018128413.1, read on the forward strand.
CTGCCTGATTCTGAGAAAATGAAATAGTAGAGCACAATAAAAAAAAATGCCTGATTTCTTTTTTGAAGACTTTTTTCAGTGTCTCAGTATTGTTTTTGACCTGATAAGCTTTTTGAGCACAACTGCAGGCCATTGTATCAACATCTATTCAGCTTACCACAGTTGCTGAGAGTGGCTGCTTCAAGGATGTTCAGACAACAGTCATTAGAAGCCAGAGAACAGAGAGCTGCTTTTGTTTCTTGTCATGTCATGTTTGAAGCATCACTGTGGATTTGAGTAACACATGCATTTGTCCATGTGTGAGAGTGTTTGCTCCTGTTTCAGTTTGCTGTTCCTCTGACTGTGTGTCTGTGGGGGCATGCAGTGCAGAGCATGTGTGAGCATGCTGAATTACATCTGATGCGTAGGTGTGTGCTCTGAGACGGTTCTTCAGAAAAGAGTTTGGAAGCTGGAGATGTGTAGTGCCACCTGCTGTCATGTGGGGGAGCACTTGATACATACAGTAGCTGCTATATCTGCTACTCCTGGATCTGCTTGTTATTCAGCTCTCTAACACAATCCCGAGAACCTTGCTCTGAAATAGATGTGCTTCAGTTCCGTTAGCTGCTGTAATACAATCACTTACCTGAGAGATGTTAGTGATATCCATCTATGCAGTGGATGAGGGCAGATTTTGCTGCTGACATAAAACATCCAGTAGTCTCTGTTGCTATGGCAATCCTCCACATCTCTAGCTGGACCTCTGCATGCAGGTGGAGTACACTTTGTCAAGGCGGATGGATTTGCAAAGAATAAAATGGATGTATGTGTGTGCAAAAGGGTGGTTATGTCATAGCTGCCGAAGGGAAGGTTGGGGGTTATCAGGGGAAAAGGCTGCTGCATCACACTTATGATGCTGTAAAAGAGGTCATCATTCTTTCTTGTTTTCTATTCTCTTCTTCTGTTTTCAGCCTCTCACCTTCACACTGATCAGAGCAGTTATCACCCAGGGATTAAATGGCAACTTGATCCATAACTCAGCAGAAGTAATAACACTTCCTCCTGGGGCAAAGCAATCAATTCCGCTTTTTTAGGGTGTTTATATTCCCAGAGGTCTCGATTATGCATTATGAATCATAATGCAGTGTAAAGGTGTAAGGCTCTGCATGCTGTAATAAAATGTGAATTCAGGCCCTTTGCTGCTGGGCTGGATCGGCAGTTAGCAATCAGTTCAGGGTGCACAACTCGCCACTGCCAAAGTGCCTGTTTGTTGCATGCTGTGGTGTGACACAAGCTTTTACACCTTCAGGAATGATCCCCTTCTCCATTTTAAACATCCCCCAGGAATTTAACTGGGGACTGGAGCAATCTCAGGATGCAGGAAAGTTTGACCTTCAAAAATGGTTGCAAGGGAGAGCAGACATTTACTGCTCCTCTTGTCTGTTCTACGATTTTTTCACATCTTCTACATTTTCAAGTCTTTCAACAAATTCTACAACTATTAAAATGCCTCCAAGAGGGAAAAGAGCTAATAAATCAGAAGC
>NW_018128413.1:26999-32245 GCF_001952655.1 Monopterus albus
TGTAATAATTCTTTAATATATTACTTGTGTGGTGTAGAAGAGAATAGAAGTGAATCATTTATTGCTTGCAAACCAATGATGGTAAGATGATGTCATGGGGTAGGACTGGATAAGTCTGACTTCTTCCTACTCCATTCAAGCATGTACTAGGTATAAGCAAATTGATATTGGATTAGCACTTGTTGGATATGTGTAAAATTATGTGTGTTGACATATCAACTGTCTTTACATGCTTGAAAGAATAAATAAATCAAATCAAATCAAAATGTTTAGGCTGAATGTGCTTGACTGCATATTTGTTGAAGAAATATTTATACTAGATTCTGTTTTTCTATGAGCTGTTTTAGGGGAATGCATATTTTACATATGAAAGTCAACCGCCACATCCTGGTTAGTCCTGCTCACCCTTTAAAAAAAAAAAAAAAGGACAAATCTAATGACTTTTTGGATGGAGTTTAGCTACATCCTCTGGAGGAGAGTTGCCAGGAATACAAGCTGATATAAACTGATATGAATTCAATATATTTTTCAGTTAACAGTAAGGCAACTGGTGAAAGAAATAGTCATGAAATTCATACATGTCAAAAGTTATCCTCTCTGTAATTTTAATCTGAATTTCTTAAATGTAGTTCATTCTTACATATAAGCTCACCCTCTTATTTTGGCATAATAATATTAAATTTGCAGGTTGTCATCTTAAATTGTTATATTACAATGTTGCATTACAGTTACCTTTACTTCTGTTTAGTTTATTTTTGATAATATTTAAACCTATAAATCACCAATAATATAAATATACAAAAATAATATCTGATGATCGGGCCTAGGGGGTTCAGACCTGTGCAGAACAGGAGCGGGGACAAAGCATCTCCTTGGTAGATACCGCACTTGATGTTGACTTGTGCAATGAGATTGAAGTTGGCCTCTAGGGTTGTTTTTCACATTCCCATTGAGTTCTTGATGAAGGCTCTTAGAGTCCTGTTGATGTTGTACAGTTCCAACCATTCCAGGATCCATGTGTGAGGCACTGAGTCATAGGCTTTCTTGTAGTCAATTCAGGTAGTGCACAGGTTGGTATGTCTGGTCTTGCAGTCTCAGGTGACTACTTTATCAACCAGTAGCTGGTGGCTGGTGCTTTGCTCCTCTGGTGTTACTACCAATTCCCTTCTGGGCCTTGCTCATGTATGGAGCCATGTGCCTGCCCATCTTCGCTGCTATGCCTGACAGGAGCTTCCATCTTGTGTAAAGCAGGGGTCACCAACGCAGTGCCTGTGGGCACACGGTCGCCCACAAGGACCACTTGAGGCACCCGCGAGACATGTTCTAAAAATAGCACTGGCCACAATGAAGCTCCGTCTAAAATTTTTTTTGTTGCTTTACTTTTTGAATCAAAAATGCTTGAATTAATGTAGATTTTAAAATGACGTTATTTATAAAAAAAAATGTTTAATGTATATAACGAAATCTGGCCTTTTCTGAAGTCAAAGGTCAATATTGCGTGCATGTCAACACCACACGCCTCTTTCCTGACACAGGGAGGCGGTGCAGCAACGATCAGGAGTTAGTTGTGATTTACCCCCAAAAAATGGCAGCAAAGCGAAAGAGAACAGACCATTTTCACAGTGATTGGGAGGAAGAGTTCTTTTTTACATCAGTCAAATTAAAATGTGTGTGTCTCATTTGCGGGACAACTGTTGTGACTGCAAAGCGGCACAATGTGGAGAGACACTTCAATACGTGTCATGAAAGCTACAATGCTAACTACCCACCCGGCAGCGCATTAAGGAAAGAAAAAGCCTGTGGGTTAAAGGCACCAATTAGAGAGCAACATTTTTTTCCTATAAGTGTTGTATACCGCTAAGTTGGAGTTAGTCTTTCCTGTTCATCCTAAACAGTAAAGCTCCATGTGCACATGCTTATTTTCACAGGTTAATGCATAATAAATTTCACACTGTGAAATATCTTTATATTTAGTCTTTTCTTTTCAATTTACGTGAACACGTTCAACAGGTACCAGGCCAGAGGTAATATGTAATAGAATAGTATGTAGTTCATATATAGATATTATTTGTAATAGTTATGTAAGGCTGAGCTAAGTGTTTATGTAAGCTTGATCTGTTTCTCTTCTCTTGCTCAAGCAAGAATATCTTGGGCTGTGTCCCCCTTGTTTAATTTATGGGTAAACATCCAGAGCGACTTCCTCCTTAAGTGGGAAAGGGACATAGCTTCAGCCTTATGTGAATGGTTCGTGTGCTCTGTTCATGTTTAGAAAAAGGAAATGTGCGCTAGGTCAATGCGGCCTAGAAGTTCATGTACTGGACATCTTTGACAATGCTCAGAAGAAGGGGTGTGGAGCTGGCATGGGACTGTGTCTCTGGCTCAGGCCATAGAAGGCTGTGTAACTGCGAGCAGATAAAGGCTAGGATAGCTGGGTTAGGAAGAAGAAGAATTAAGGATGGTGCGGCATCCTTGAGTGTGCTTGTGGACCCAGCCGGGTGGACTATGGACTCCGACTGACAGTACCTTGTGACCAACAATGACTGACTGGCACTCTGACAATCTTCTTATTTAATACTTTATCTATTCCATTGCAGGAGGAGTGATTCTGTTCCCTAACTACCAGATTACCTATTCAACTACTACTCTGTTCAGAATAATTGTAATATTAAATGATTACTTAAATTGGGATGATTTGTCTGAATTATTTTAGTCGGTATCACATTCTAGCCACGACAATGATATTCATCCGAATGGTGTTTAATGATTTCTCTACAAAAGAAGAACCACTGACACTTCCACCCCTGAAGACAGCAACGAGGGGAATTGACATCTACAACGTGTTGAAAAGCTACTTTGTGGACAAAAAGGTGCCATTAGAGAAGCTGGTGTCGGTGACAACAGACGGGCCTCCCGCCATGACGGGCCAGCATGCAGGCTTCATTGCGCAATGCAAAGGTGATCCTGATTTCCTAAAATACACTACCACTGCATCATTCACCAGCAGGCGATATGTGCAAAAGTGACCAGCTTTGCTCATGCGATGACTCCTGTGGTGAAGATCATAAATGGCATCCGCTCCAAAGCCAGACAACACAGGATATTCAAGGTGCTATTGGAGGAGCTGTCAGCTGAATATGGTGACCTGTTACTACACACAGAAATCCGATGGCTCAGCAGGGGACAAATTCTGCATTTTTTGTCACTTCTGGGTGAAATCAAATAGTTCATGCAGTCCAAGGGGGAAGACGCCTTGCTGCTTAAGGACACGGGGTGGATATTTGACCTCGCGTTTTTAACGGATATCACTCAGAAACTGAACCATTTGAACTGTGAGCTGCAAGGCAAAGGTAAAACTGTCGCTCACATGATAAGTGCAGTAAATGCATTTAAAGCTAAGATGAACATTTTCTCCGTGCATTTACAGAGAAAAAAACTTCTACACTTTCCTTCTGTGCAGGCAGTGTTGAATAACAATGCTTCTGCATCTGCAGCTTTTGACACAGCTGTAGAAAAGTATTCTGAAGTCATAAACAGAATAGGACAGGAATTTGAGGACAGGTTTTGTGACTTTGATCAACTTGAGCCATGTGTGTCATTCCTTACAAATCCTTTCATGCAAGTGGACATGACATGCACTGCTGAGTCAACTTGGATGCTGGACAGGTAGAGATAGAAATCCTAACATTGCAAAATGACCTCCACCTTAAAGCCCATCAGTCTGCACCAAACTTTTGGTGCCTTGTGGACACAGAAAAGTACAGTGGTGTATGCACAGCAGCTATGAAAATTGCCTGCCTTTTTGGTTCAACCTATCTCTGTGAATCAGCTTTTTCTGACATGAACTTTATCAAAAACAAACACAGAACACACCTTACTGATGCACATTTGGAAGCCTGACTCAGAGTTGCAGTGTCAAATTATTCACCAGATTACAGTACACTGGTGAGCAGAATGCAGTGCCAGGCTTCCCATTAAGAGACATTTACAGACAAAAAAAAGACCATAACAACATTAAACTGAAAATGTTACACAAAAATATGAATAATTGTTCAAAAAAAGACTTGATAACTTGTGACTTGATTAATGGTTTTCTTGGTTTAAAATATGAGAAGTGATAATTTGCACTAAAATATAGCAGCTGTGGTCCCTGACTTTCAAATGTTGGAACAGGTAAACATAAATAAATGTTGCATGTTTGAATATATGTGTTTCCTACCATTATTGTTGTGTAAATCATTGTTAATAATTGTGGGGAATAATTAACATTGACATGTGAACAGTCTCTTCTCATAGTATTATTATTACTACTTCTCTTATTGTTATTATTACTATTATTATTATTAAAAAGTGATCAGTGCAATTTTGTTATTCAGGAAGTTTGTATCAAACTGGTAGCCCTTCGTACTACTCACTTCCCTTGAAGTAGCCCTCAGTCTCAAAAAGGTTGGTGACCCCTGGTATAAAGTATTTTATTACAACAATAGTATATGTCTGCTCTTACAAGCACTTAATAAAATGGACACACTAGTATACAGTACAGCCCCTACAGTAGCGAGTGTTTGTCTAGGCACTACAAAGATCTGTTTCATGATTGTAAATGTGATGCCTCACACTTCATCAAACAGCTGCCACACATTGCTCTTTACTGCAGCAACTGAATGGTTTTTTCTATGGTGCTTTCATCATCACAGCATGTATCTCTGAAGTTTATTAGTGACTGCATGCCTGATGTTCATGTGAGTTACTGATGTGTGGAGTGTCTGGTTCTGATTGTGCTGTGAGGTGTCTTGTCTACGATGACAGACAGTCATTGTCTGTGAATGTTTTGCTGATTAAATGGATCTGTCAGATTGCGGCGCAGGATGCGGCCGAAAAGTGTTTTGGTGAACTCAATTATAATGCCAGACGAGTAAGTGTAAAACAAAAATGTCTCTTTAATAAGGGAACTAACATTGAACAACGGAAACTTCACGAGACACGGTGACAACACAAAACTCACAGGTCCTTATAACAGTCCGAGGTCAGAGCCAGCAAACACATACATCCAGGGGAATCCGAAGTTCGTAGTCCAATAGAGACAGTCCGATAATCATACACCGTGGGCGAGGCAGAATAGAATGGTCCAAAGAAACAATCCGGGTCAAAACACAAGATACCAAAACCGAAGGAATGCGGGAAAGTCAGAGCTGGGGTCTAGAACAATCTGGCAGCGTCCTCATGGGAGGACGCTGCCTAAATAGAGGTGT
>NW_018128413.1:32485-35255 GCF_001952655.1 Monopterus albus
TGAGGGGAGGAGGCCCCGGGGAAGACCCAGGACACGCTGGGGGGACTATGTCTCTTGGCTGGCCTGGGAACGCCTCGGCATGCCCCCGGAGGAGCTGGAGGAAGTGTCTGGAGAGAGGGAAGTTTGGGCATCTTGGCTTAGACTGCTGCCCCCGTGACCTGGTCCCGGATAAGCGGAGGAAAATGGATGGATGGAAAAGTGATCAGTGCAATTTTGTTATTCAGGAAGTTTGTATCAAACAGGTAGCCCTTCGTACTACTCAATTCCCTTGAAGTAGCCCTCAGTCTCAAAAAGGTTGGTGACCCCTGGTGTAGAGGCAGGTTTTTGGGCAGTAGTTGGATGGTACTGCTCCCTTCTCAGGGTCCTTCAGGCTCAGGACAGTCCAGCCTTCAGTTAACCACTCAAGGTGGGTTCCATCCATTTCCAAATCCTGTGGGACTTCCAGATGCAAACTGACAAACTGGTAATGGCCAACCAACCGGACATAGTTTTGGTGGGCAAACAGAAGAAGAAGGCCGTAGTGATAGATGTAGCAATCCCAAGCAATAGCAACATCAGGAAGAATGAACATAAGAAGCCTGAGAAATACTGAGGGCTGAAAGAGGAGCTAGAACAGATGTGGAAGGTGAAGGCAAAAGTGGTCCCTGTAGTAATAGGAACATTGGTGGCTGTGACCCCCAAACTGTGAGAGTGGCTCCAACAGATCCCAGGAACAACCTCTGAGATCTCTGTCCAGAAGAGTGCAGTCCTAGGAACAGCTAAGATACTGCACAGGACCCTTAAGCTCCCAGGCCTCTGGTAGGGGACCTGAGCTTGAAGGAAGGAATAAGACTGCCCAAAAGTGGGGCGAGTGGGGAATTAAATTTTATTTTTTTATAAAACCCTAATCATTTCCTAAGGGCAAAATAAGACATTCGAACATCTTGAACAAATTGCAACAGGCTTTTTTCCATTATGGGCTTATATGTTATAGACTGGTTAATTGTATATTTAAATTATTGTTGATTGCAGCCCAAATGTTAATCTACAAGCATTGAATTTTATTTCATATAGTACAGTGCTCTCTGTCTCTTATTTGGTAATCTGTGCATTGTTACTTCTGTGGGCCAACGAGAGAAGTAATTAGGAACTTCTCAGATGTTGTACATCCCAGCAGTGGAAGAATGTGTGGGTGGAGAAGGTGATGAGTAAGACTGCTGCTTCTGTCAGCAGCTCCCATCCGTGAGCTCTTGATGATGCACTTAAAGGCAGCTCCCAGGTGTTTGTGAGCAAGAAATAATTGGAAAACAGCAGCAAGTTCATCAGCTCTCGCTGGATAAACAGCTCTCAAAACATACAACTTTGCTGATGTTCTCCAAAAATGCATTGCAGGCTTGTGTTTGGTGGGGATGATGTGAAAGCTTCATCTTTCTACTCCTGGTTAAAAGCCAAACTAGAGGAGGAATAAGTCATATTATCAGTGGCTGCTTCAAACTTTAAGGAAAAACCAGCTTTGTTGATATTTTAACTTGGTTGTTACACCCCAAGGATACAGATGTGAGATGAAGGACTCTAAGAGCCTTCATCTCACAGAAGCTAACACATGATTTAACATTTTTATAGTTATGTTTTGGTACTCACAGCACTTGGTAAAAGTCAGGAAAAGGTCTTGGTTTAATACTCGCTAAATCTGCAGTGCCTTAAAGCATGAATTAGCATATTGATATATAATTGAATTGATGATTGCTTCCCTGACCCGAACCAAAATGCTTTTGCCTAAACCTAACCACATTACAGATTTGAGGAGGTTGAATTTGTTACTGAGGCTCGCAGTGCTTGAATTGGCCTATGATATGTTCAGTATTGCTACGCATATAAAAATAAAATTTTAATCAATAAATTATCTTGGAAAAAAGTCCTTACTGGGCAATTTTGGTCCATAGTTGACGTTTATCATTTGATTAATTTTAGTGTTTGTAAGTCTAAAAAAGAGAGAATAAACTCAGAATTCCTTTGTGAGCTTGTCAAAAGGTGTTTAAACAATATCATAAACAATAAACAATATCAATATGCTACTGGTCCAAAATTCCAATAAAGAGGTGTAAGAAACTCACTGGTGATTACAGGAAGTGATTGATTTCTGCTATTTTGTCCAGAGGGTGTGCAACCAAATATTAAGTTGAAGGTGGCAATAATTCTGTCCAGTCTATTTTTTGGAGTTCTGTGTGGAATGTATCAGATTTTTCTTCTTTTTCTGTGTTGTTCCAATGCAAACTAAAGAAATAAACATGAGAACACCAAAGAATTTGTGACTGCAAAAGTTTTCTGGAAGAAGTGATGTATTATCTAACAGAAATGCAGGGGTGCCAATATTTTTGACCATGACTGTATGTTTGCCTCCAGATAACACAGTGATGCAATCATGATGTAGGCTCTAAAAGGGTCTATACATATGTACCCATTAACCCTATTCAGTTAAATTCACACCATCTTTTTACTCTACACTGCCTGACTGGTCAACAAGATCACAGGGAGCAGCATCTGGACCGGGCTGCTGAGAAGATCTGAAGTTTTTAATTACCATGCCTAATGATCTAATTAGCAGAGAGCTACACACCCACACAATGTGCATGCACACAGTGACATTATTTAGTTGGGTAAAAGGTGACACCAGCTTGCTAATTAGCAAGGAAAATGTACTCTTTACTATTACTGATGTTTAGTAACTATTGCTTAATTTTAACACTTGTCAAAAAATGCTGCAGAGAAAGTTTTTTTTTCTCTCCTGCTG
>NW_018128413.1:35283-38268 GCF_001952655.1 Monopterus albus
AATTTATGCTAACTATGTAAATGGTCTTCTTTAATTACTGCAGTCTCAACAGTCAGCACACTTCTAATTGCCAGTTTTGCTCAATGTTACACTAACACTCCTGTGTACAGAGACACAGTAGCAGAGTACAAGTGCAACTGCCTTGTTTTCCCCTTCATGGTTCATATCTCCAGTGTATTGTGCAAATAGCAGACATAAAGAAAATCTGGCAGTGAGGAATCACAGGGCCATGTGAATAGAAGGTCTTCAGGGCTCCTACATATCAATAATGAGGGATGAGTTGCAGCTCTCGCATGGTTAATTTCATCTCAGGTGGATGCTGGTGCTGTCAGCAGACATTGCACAAAGCTTCAGATTTCTTGTGGTATGCCAGGACTTAGGATCCACTATGTTTGTGTCTTCTCTTGGCATTTGACAAAAACTAAAACTGTACAAACTGATAAAAATATAAAACATATAGGCCAAGGATTTCCATGGTATGTTCAGGATTATAGATGAACTGGCCTTTTCTCTTACTTTTTGTGGGCTGTTACATTCTTTCGCTCATTGATATGTCTCTCTATTTGCCTGTGTACAGTATTTGGACTTCCTATTGGCATGGTTGTACAGTATGTGAGAACTGACATTCAAGGTGTTTTGTGTGACGCACAAAGAACTAAACAAATAATCTGACTCATGATGTAGCAGAAATAATTGCATAACGACATGAATACATGAATAATAGCATCAGCTCTCATGAGTGTTTACACTAATTCATGAGTAAGCGGCCTTTACAAAAGGTGTTCACTTAATACTGAGTACATAAAACTTGGCCTTGATTAGTAATTTTTAACAATTAAACATATTTATTATTATCATGTAATGAATACACTGAACAACGCTGTTATGGCTGACTAATAACTTGATGGTGGATCATTTCTCAAATGCTGGAGCCTCAAAATCTTTGGGTGGAGATAAGCTGGTGTAAGCAAGCTGCTCAGCTGATTGTGCACTGTATGAGCAATTTATCAATGAACAGAACATAAACTTGCAGAAATGTGATGTCTTCACCACTTTTCACATGGCCCACTCTCCATTTTACCCCTAAACCAACAACTGAAGTCTTCCTTTTACCTCAAAACTAGTAAAGAGAATGTGAAATTCTCATCATGCCATGTTGAATTTTGGGTAAATGCGCCATTTTGGAGGGATCACACTTATAATCCATCACAGATATGCAGTGCCTTCCGAAAGTATTCCGCCCCCTTGAACTTTGCGACCTTTTGCCACATTTCAGGCTTCAAACATAAAGATATAAATCTGTAATTTTTTGTGAAGAATCAACAACAAGTGGGACACAATCATGAAGTGGAACGAAATTTATTGGATATGTCAAACTTTTTTAACAAATAAAAAACTGAAAAATTGGGCATGCAAAATTATTCAGCCCCTTAAGTTAATACTTTGTAGCGCCACCTTTTGCTGCGATTACAGCTGTAAGTTGCTTGGGGTATGTCTATCAGTTTTGCACATCGAGAGACTGAAATTTTTGCCCATTCCTCCTTGCAAAACAGCTCGAGCTTAGTGAGGTTGGATGGAGAGCGTTTGTGAACAGCAGTTTTCAGTTCTTTCCACAGATTCTCGATTGGATTCAGGTCTGGACTTTGACTTGGCCATTCTAACACCTGGATATGTTTATTTGTGAACCATTCCATTGTAGATTTTGCTTTATGTTTTGGATCAGTGTCTTGGTGGAAGACAAATCTCCGTCCCAGTCTCAGGTCTTTTGCAGACTCCATCAGGTTTCCATCCAGAATGGTCCTGTATTTGGCTCCATCCATCTTCCCATCAAGTTTAACCATCTTCCCTGTCCCTGCTAAAGAAAAGCAGGCCCAAACCATGATGCTGCCACCACCATGGTTGACAGTGGGGATGGTGTGTTCAGGGTGATGAGCTGTGTTGCTTTTACGCCAAACATAACATTTTGCATTGTTGCCAAAAAGTTCGATTTTGGGTTCATCTGACCAGAGCACCTTCTTCCACATGTTTGGTGTGTCTCCCAGGTGGCTTGTGGCAAACTTTAAACGACACCTTTTATGGATATCTTTAAGAAATGGCTTTCTTCTTGCCACTCTTCCATAAAGGCCAGATTTGTGCAGTATACGACTGACTGTTGTCCTATGGACAGAGTCTCCCACCTCAGCTGTAGATCTCTGCAGTTCATCCAGAGTGATCATGGGCCTCTTGGCTGCATCTCTGATCAGTCTTCTCCTTGTATGAGCTGAAAGTTTAGAGGGACGGCCAGGTCTTGGTAGATTTGCAGTGGTCTGATACTCCTTCCATTTCAATATTATCGCTTGCACAGTGCTCCTTGGGATGTTTAAAGCTTGGGAAATCTTTTTGTATCCAAATCCGGCTTTAAACTTCTCCACAACAGTATCTCGGACCTGCCTGGTGTGTTCCTTGTTCTTCATGATGCTCTCTGCGCTTTAAACGGACCTCTGAGACTATCACAGTGCAGGTGCATTTATACGGAGACTTGATTACACACAGGTGGATTCTATTTATCATCATTAGTCATTTAGGTCAACATTGGATCATTCAGAGATCCTCACTGAACTTCTGGAGAGAGTTTGCTGCACTGAAAGTGAAGGGGCTGAATAATTTTGCACGCCCAATTTTTCAGTTTTTTATTTGTTAAAAAAGTTTGAAATATCCAATAAATTTCGTTCCACTTCATGATTGTGTCCCACTTGTTGTTGATTCTTCACAAAAAATTACAGTTTTATATCTTTATGTTTGAAGCTTGAAATGTGGCAAAAGGTCGCAAAGTTCAAGGGGGCAGAATACTTTCGCAAGGCACTGTATATACACACTACACACATCTACAGTCATGCCCAAAAATATTAGCACATCATACATATGCTCAAACAGTGACAGGAAATTCTATTTTCACTCCATAGTAGGTCAGAGTGTGTTAGAAACGGCGCGCGTAATGCGGCCGAA
>NW_018128413.1:54109-55314 GCF_001952655.1 Monopterus albus
TACTCCTCCTGACAGCGATATTGGTCACGACCCAGCGGTGCTTCCACTTCTTTCATTTCCTTGATGGAGCTGTGGTAAGAAGCAGAAGGGTCACACCTAGGGAATGGCCAGGGGTGCAAGAGTGGATATCAAACGACAATGATTGGAGATATACGAAGCATGACACTTGGGTTGCGCATGTGTCTAAGCAACCCTGGACTCCGAACATAGACACTTTTAGCCTCTTTGTGTATTCACATCAAATGCCTGGAAGACATATGTGTGAATCGAGTGGCTTTCTGGATGGTGGGCAAGCAGACCTCCAAACTCTTGGGGAGAAGATCAGTGTTCCATCAGAGTGAGGGAAAGAAAAATTAATTGGCAAGATGTTTGGGTGGTTAGAGTAGGATTTAAGCCACCCTTGGGACAGCATAATGAGACATATAATGTCACATGGACTAAGGTCACTGACAGAATGCAGAGGGCAACTGAAGAATCTGTAGTCCTGCACCCCCCGAGTGGACCAGTACAAGATAGCAGACCAATTGGTGCAAGGACTTTGGCTGTAACTGCAAAACCAGCTTCGAACCAGGAGGAAACGACTGTGACACCAGCTGAAGTGATGATTACAACAAGAAAGACAATGTCAGCCGACAAAGAGACTGTGCCACATAGCAGGAAGACTGCTGTGAGGAGTGTTCGGAATGAACGGGTGGAAGCTCCAATAGCAGCAGGTTAGATTGGGTCCGCAAAACGGTGGCAGACTGGGCTGATGGCTTCAGGCCAGGAGTAAAAGGAGTGCCAGTTGATCAGTGGGAGGATGATGTAGCGGAGGAAGAGCTGGGTCGTAGTGACCCCCTGGAACAGAATAGTTGGTACCGATGGGTTCAATTTGCAGGACGGCTCAATGGGAAGGAAGATTGTTACATCTGTACTAAGGCTAGGAGAGAGAGATTGTTTGTGCTGAACACAGTGTTCAGTTGGCAGGAGTGTAGTCGTGAGGTCGCAAAGACTGACTTAAACCCTCGACCGTGGTGCAAGGCTGAGTGTCTATCCTTCCTGGGCTCACCATCACACCACCTAGTGGCCAACTTTAGAGCAGAAGGGAAGACTAATGTCCAGCGATGCAGAGAATTAGATGTAACTATAGGGGAAAGAAGTGCAGTGCTGGGAATGCCACATGGTGTTCCATTGATACCAGTAGGACGGTTTGAGTGTATTGAGAA
>NW_018128413.1:60358-67940 GCF_001952655.1 Monopterus albus
ACACCGTTTCTCATGTTTCCATAGTTCATCTTTTATGAAGAACCCATAGCAAATGTTGCATGGCAAATAATCTTCTGCATTTGCATGTTTTGATGGCTGTCTATAGGTTACTATCTCGCCCTCACCCTTCTGCAACACCTCAATGTTATGATAATAATTTCCCTTCCTACGAAGTTGCTCAAATGTTTGGTGACACTTCTTTGGTGTTGATGGAAGACCCATTGCTAGGACCCCTTCTGTTTCACTACTGTGGTTCCGCCTAAGATGCCGTGCCATTTAACTTTGTGGTTTTTTGCAGTAATGATGCTTGTCCCACTTTCTTTTTTGACCCTTGTGGCAGGTTTTCACTGTAACCACTGTCCTACCCTCATCCTCATTGTCGCCGCTGTTATCAGGATTACCATCATTGCTGTTTGTGTTGCAGGGGTCTTCTTCAGATGATGGGATATATTCACTTTCCAGGTCAGGAATGGATTCTGACAGAGAGTCATCTGTGGCACAGTCCTCCTGAAAGAACAAGCAGATTAGAATAGTAGTTATTCAAATAATGAACCTATAAAGTTTTGCAGTTGGGCTGCATTGCTGTAGCCCACAACAAAATAAAAAGCATAAATATATACATATCAATTCCTCTTGTGCCTTCTTTTTTCTGTTCATCATCTGTAAAATTCAGAGTAAATTTGAAACATATTGACAATGTTACAGAAAAACCGTTGCAAATAAAGCATACATCAGCTTTATTTTCCTGCATAAAGTTGGCATATGTTCAAAGACAATTAAAATTGCTTTAACTTGTGAACCTCTATTTAAAGAAATAACTCAAAGCAAACATTAGCTTAATAGCTTCACAAATACTAATGCTGGAGAATGAGCCAGAGGACTAAACCAGTTTAGTTTCAAACCAAAACAACTAACTAGTTTCATAAATCTTATCTGGACAATTTGCAGTTTTTTTTTTAATCATCTAATTCAGCTTTCACGGTTCTCTCCTTGTCATATCTCTCAGCACATTGATTGTGGTGCTACTGCAGTGTCCGCAGTGTTGAGGCATGCATTTATTGCAACATTAGTTGAAGGTGAGACCCAAGCTCCAGGTGTTTATTGTTTGATTGCCACCCACTTCTAAGCTGCCCTGTCTGTGCCCTTTTAGAGACACAGGCAGTATTGCATGAATTCAGCTTAAGTAGTATTTAATCAGAGCATGATACTTTATTTTATTGCATTTTTGCATGCATATGATAAAATCAATGTAGATAATGGCCAATCACAAAATTTCCCAGCCTTAGCCAATTAGAAAATTGGATTGTGTCTCTTCCCTGTAAATCAAATTTTGACTGCACCAACGGATAGGGGGCAATAGGGGGACACAAGAGCACAAGCTGGCACACATTTTTCTGACTTTACTCTCTGTATGTGGACATCTTCTGAAACTTGGGCCCGCCCATTTAGGACCTCCACCTAAGCGCGGTCGCAGCAGCTCTGCCCTGGTCGCTCTTCTGTGCGCCTCTTGGTACCCAACTCTCCCATGTCCGCCGGGGGCGAGAGGGGGATTCAATGTCTCCTCCCCAGCTCTGACCCCACACGGGCTTAGCCAGACAGAGTGTCCGAGGGTTGTGTCATTGGCCTTTCCCTCCTTGTCTTCGAACCGTGGCCTCCCACTCGAAACCATGTGGCAATTCTTAGCAGTGTATCACTCGGCTTGTGCATCGGTGAAGAACGCAGCTAGCTGCCAGAACTAATGTGAATTGCAGGACACGTTGTTCATCAACACTTCGAACGCACCTTGTGGCCCTGGCTATGCCTGTCTGAGGGTCACTTTGCCATCAATCGGGGGAAAAGACGCCCCATATGTCCTCCCGCGGCTGGGGCAGTCGCAGGCACTCGATGCCTTCGTCCCCCCAAGCACAGACTCTGGGAATGCCTGTCACAGTGCGTGTAATGCTTGCATGTCCCTGGGCCCACCCTCCTCCACACTTTTTGGCCCCCGGCCAAGGTCGGGGAGCACCCCACCGGGCGCGGCTGGTTGTGGACACCTCGTGTCCTTGCTGACCACGTTATGTGTGCGATGAGCCTGGGCGGGTGCATAAGTGACAGGTTTTTGGGCGGACCGCCTCAGGGTTACAGACTGGGCCTCCGGGCTTGCCCTCGCATGCCCCCCGCCGCCACCAACCGGGATGCCCCAGGCATCACGCGGAGACTGAGCGCTGCCCCCCCATCCCAGGGGGGTGAGCCACGCCCTCGTAAATCTACAACCTCAGATAAGAGGAGACAACCCGCTGAATTTAAGCATATTACTAAGCGAAGGAAAAGAAACTAACCAGGATTCCCTCAGTAGCGGCAAGCGAAGAGGGAAGAGCCCAGCGCCAAATCCCCAGTGGTTCTGCCCAGTGCTCTGAATGTCAAAGTGAAGAAATTCAACAAAGCGCGGGTAAACGGTGGGAGTAACTATGACTCTCTTAAGGGAGAGATTGTGGTCCGTCAATGGTGGGCGGTTGGGCAACGGCCACCAAGGCCACAATAAAATCATGGTTAGCCTCCACCTCCTAGTGGTTCCTGCCGGTAACGGGGCCGTGAGGGCCCCGCGGAGAGGAGAGGGGCAGCCCATGGACCAGGCTGGTGACCTGGTTCATTAGCCACACCACAAACGTAGCATGATTAGTCGGAATATGTATCTTGACCAGGACCAGCCTTCTGGTTTATCAAAACGGCTGACACCCGGGCTAGGGGTTGGACCCGAGGTTGTATGGCGAAGCAATCCCACCCATCGGCTTGAGGTTGGGCAGGTGGTGTCATGGCGAATCAACCTTCCCAGCGGGAGATGGGACCGGCCCGCAGGGGGAAAGAAGGTCCGGGTGCGATCGATTGGAACCACAACCGACAATAAGGGGGTTATGCCTCCGTCGGGAGTCGGGAGACTTAAGACTGTCTCATCAATGACACAGACTTCAATCCAAGATTGGTGGGCCATACTACAGGGGGAGCCCACCAGGAGATTGAATCCTCATGTGGTGGTTGAATCAATGACCTTTACTAGCTCGACAAGCAGGGCAGAGTTGGAAAGGGTTGTGTATACCACACAGCCTGCTACAGCTGAAAGGGGGGCAAGTGGAACGATCACTGACACTGCTGGGGATATTGAAGGCGGAGTAGTGCCAGTAACCGACTCCATAGAAGGTACCCAGGGCGATATGGAGCGGGAAGAGATGGTCAGTTCCGGCAGCCCCCCAGCTATCAGGCCCCAGGAGGAGTCCGGCTCCATGGACGAAGCCCAGGGCCCCAACCAGACGGTGGAGATCTGGCTGCCCGGTCCGGGTCCGGGGTGTCCGTTGTGTGGTGTGCCAATAGGTACAATGGGGGCGATGGGGAAGCATTTTGCCATCAAACATGCCTCGGTGCCGGCCGTGTACAAGTGCCGAAAGTGCGGTAGGACCAACACTAACAGTCACTCAATCTCTTGCCACGTGCCCAAGTGCCAGGGGCGTGGAGAGAGGGGGACGACTGAGGGAGAGTTTGTCTGTGGACTCTGCCAAGTGGGATTCAAGACCCAGGTTGGTTGTACGCAGCACCGGAGGCGTGCCCATGCAGCGGAACACAACAGGGAGAAGATCGAAAAAGCCAGTGAACCGAGGGGAAGGGTCAGGGGGACTAAGCTATGGAGGCCGGACGAGATGAGGGTGCTGATACAATTGGCCCGGACGTACAAAGATGATCCGGGCAGGTACAAGCGTATAGCAGAGGCGCTTGATACCGGGAAGACAGCTGAGCAGGTGAGGAGTAAATGTAGATTGCTGCAAGATGAGATAGCACGCCATGACCTAGATGAGGAAGGGAGCCTGAGAAGGGGAGATTTGGAGGCTCTAAAGGAACCGTTCATCCCACAGCCTCCCCCTACCTTGGCTGTTTTTAAGCTAACGGAAGCGCTCGAAGAAGGGGGGGGATCAGAAGGTGGGAATGAGGTCAGGGTCATGGCGGAGCTGGCAAGAGATGTAGATCAGGATCCTGGCCTGATTGAATCTACAGCATCAGAAATCATTGGGCGGCTGGGAAAAGAGGGTGGAAGGTCAGTAGACATGAATCAGAGGAGCGAACACCGAGCAAGGAGAGGATGGGAGAGGCGGCTCTCATGTAAGAGGAAAGACTATCGGGTCCACCAGCAGCTACTGGCCAGAGATCCCTCCAGGCTGGCGGCCATGGTGCTCGATGGTGAGGAAAGTGTGGAATGTGACCTCCCAGTCGGAATCGTGTATGAAGGGCTGAGGGAGAGATGGGAGGCGGAACGGACATTTCAAGGGCTCGGTGGATTCAGGTCGAGGGGTGAGACTGACAAGTCGTACTTCCATGCTCCGATCCTGGCCGCCGAAGTGAAAGAAAATCTTGCCGGTTTAAAGAATGGTTCAGCCCCGGGCCCAGACAGGATCAGCAAGCAGGCTCTGCTGGACTGGGATCCGGAGGGAGAACAACTCGGACGGCTGTTCACCATGTGGATGATCCACGGGGTCATACCCAGGGCTTTGAAAGAGTGCAGAACCAAACTGCTACCAAAGTCAAGGGATGCCGAGGAGCTGAAGGACGTCAGCGGGTGGCGTCCTGTGACTATCGGGTCCCTGATTTTGCGTGTTTTCTAGGATTCTAACGAGGAGGCTAGCTAGAGCCTGTCCCCTGAATCCTAGGCAGAGGGGTTTTCTGTTATCCTCGGGAGGTTGCTCTGACAATCTGATGATCCTACAGGGGATCATGGGGTATGCGAGGAGAAGCGGAGCCCCACTAGCGGTGGTGTTTGTTGACTTTGCCAAGGCCTTTGACTCCATCTCCCATGAGCATATCCTGTGTGCTCTGGAACAGAGACGTGTGGACAACCTCATGATTGAGTTGATACGAAACTCATATGTGGACTGCGTCACGAGCGTGGACTGCGTCACAAGGGTCGGTACAAGCGGATCCACTACCCCGCCTATTGACATGAAGGTTGGAGTGAAGCAGGGTGACCCGATGTCCCCATTGCTATTCAACCTGGCTATGGACCCCCTGATCCAGGCCTTGGAAGAGTGCGGAACTGGCTTCGGTTGGGATGGCCATACCATCGTCACACTGGCGTTCGCAGATGATTTGGTGCTGTTGAGCGACTCGGTAAGGGGGATGGGGAGGAATCTGAAGGTCCTGGAACTGTTTTGCCAGCTAACTGGACTGAGCATTCAGCCCAGGAAGTGTCACGGGTTTTTCATCAACAAGGGCGTGGTTAACGACTGCGAACCATGGAAACTGGGTGGTCATCAACAACCAACGGGCTTCTCTACTCACGTAACCGAGACGGGGGGCTGGGCATAGTGAGATTGGAGAGGCTTGTCCCGTCGATACAAGGGAGGCAAATCTATCAATTGTCCAGGTCTACGGACCAATGGACTAGACTGGTAACAGCTAGGACAATCTCCCTGACTGAATGGCAAAAGAGGTGGGCAATGGCTGGCGGGGATCCCGAGGAAGCTCCCAGTTTGGAAGCAGAGAATGATCTCGACGCCCGCAGGAGTCCTCCAGGATTGGGTGACTGGAGGGGAGATGAAGTCATGGTTTGGGCGGCACTGCCAGTCCAGGGTGTGGGCGTGGATCAGTTCCAAGGCGACAAGCTGAGCAATTCGTGGTTGAAGGACCCCACGCAGGTGGGGTTCAGGGAACGGCACTATATTGCGGGTCTGGCGCTGAGGGCGGGTACATACCCCACCAGGGAGTTCCTTTCGAGGGGGCGGACCAAGGAAGGAGGATGGAGTCTTGTTTGCATTGGGACAGTGCCCGGGGGTGCAGGGTAGCAGGATTCGGCGGCATAACAAGATGTGCGACCTCCTGGCCATCGAGGCAGAGCGCGCCGGATGGAGTGTGAGCCGGGAATTCCGCTTGAATATACCTGAGGGCGACCTCAGGATTCCGGACCTGGTTTGCACGAAAGAAGGTAGAGCTCTAGTGCTCGATGTGACCGTGAGATATGAGTATGCACCAGACACACTGCAGGCGGCTGCAGCGGAGAAAATTGCCTACTATAAGCCTTTCACGTCTCAGGTGGGGAGACTGGTTGGAGCAAGCCGAGTGAAGGTCATGGGTTTCCCGGTAGGGGCGAGGGGAAAGTGGCCTTCTTGCAATAACCAGGTCCTGGCTGAACTGGGAGTGGCAGTAGGCCGGAGGGCGCAGTTTGCTAGGCTGGTGAGCCGGAGAGCTCTCTTGTACTCCTTGGATGTACTAAGGGACTTTCTGAGTGAGTCAGTCTAGGGGTTCTCTCACCCACCAGCAAGCGGTTCGTTGGAAATAGAGGGGGCAGTGAGTCATCCATAATGAATAATCTGCTCAAGCTAGTAAGGGCTTGGGCAGCGATCACTGGATGACACCTGATGGGCAGGATAACCCGGAACGCCTTATAGGCCAAAAGTAGCAAAATACCTCATCATCTAATTAGTGATGCACATGAATGGATGAAACCCGGAACGCCTTATAGGCCAAAAGTAGCAAAATGCCTCATCATCTAATTAGTGATGCACATGAATGGATGAATGAGATTCCCACTGTCCCTAGCTGCCCCCTAGCAAAAGGCACTGTTGAGGCTCTGCCGGGCGTGACCCGCTCCGGAGACAGTGGCAGGTGGGGAGTTTGACTGGGGTGGTACATCTGTCAAACAGTAACACGGGTGTTCTAAGGCAAGCTCAGGGAGGACAGAAACCTCCCGTGGAGCAGAAGGGCAAAAGTTTGCTTGATCTTGATTTTCAGTATGAATACAGACTGTGAAAGCGGCGCCTCACGATCCTTCTGACTTTTTGGGTTTTAAGCAGAAGGTGTCAGAAAAGTTACCATAGGGATAAATGGCTTGTGGCAGCCAAGCGTTCATAGCGACGATGCTTTTTGATCCTTCAATGTCAGCTCTTCATATCATTATGAAGCAGAATTCACCAAGCGTTGGATGGTTCACCCACTAACAGGGAATGTGAGCTGGGTTTAGACCATTGTGAGACAGCTTAGTTTTACCCTACTGATGATGCGTTGCTGCAATAGTACAGGTATGTGCCAAAAAATTTGAATATCGAGGGAAAGTCCATTTATTTCAATAATTTGTTTCAAAAAGTGAAACTTGTATGTTATATTAGTTCACTACACACAAAGTGAAATATTTCAAGCCTTTATTTGTTTCAATTTTGATGATTATGGATTAAAGACAAAAAAAAAAACCCAAATCCAGTATTTCACAAAATTAGAATATCATGACAAAGTTCAACATTGTAGGCTCCCTGTGTCCCAATCTAGTCAGCTAATTAATGCAAAACACCTGCAAAGGTTTCCTCAGCCTTGAAATTGTCTCAGTCTGGCTTAGTAGGCTTCAGAATCATGGGGAAGACTGCTGACTTGACGGTTGTGCAGACGACCATCATTGACACCCTCCATAAGGAGGAAAAGTCTCAAAAGGCAATTGCAAAAGAAGCTGGATGCTCACAGAACGCAGTATCAAAGTATATTAACAGAGTCTTAAGAAGAAGGGAAGAATGTGGCCGGAAAAGGTGCAAAAGTGACAGGGATGACCGCAGCCTTGAGAGGATTGTCAAGCAAGGGC
>NW_018128413.1:68833-78447 GCF_001952655.1 Monopterus albus
GGGTTTTTTTTTGTCTTTAATCCATAATCATCAAAATTGAAACAAATAAAGGCTTGAAATATTTCACTTTGTGTGCAGTGAACTAATATAACATACAAGTTTCACTTTTTGAAACAAATTATTGAAATAAATGGACTTTCCCTCGATATTCTAATTTTTTGGCACATACCTGTATTCCTGCTCAGTACGAGAGGAACCACAGGTTCAGACATTTGGTGTATGTGCTTGGCTGAGGAGCCAGTGGTGCGAAGCTACCGTCTGTGGGTTTATTACTGAACGTCTCTAAGTCAGAATCCCGCCTAGACATAACAATACCGTAGTGTCGCGGATCTTCGGTTGGCCCCAGATAGCCAACGGCCAGTGCATTTTGTCCATCTATGGAGCACTATTTCTGGGGTGGGTGAGAGCAAAATGCAGGGTCCCTGGAGGTCTGTGGTTCTGCAGGGGAGCTATGCAGCACCTTGTGGCTGATTTTGGGGCAGTACTTGTGGGGTACTAGCCAGCGCATTTTGTCGGTCTATGGAGCACTATTTTCCTGGGGTGGCTGAGAGTGAAGCGTAGGGTCCCTGGAGGTCTGTGGTTCTTCAGGGATGATGTCCAGTGCAGAATGCCCAGTTTGGAGCAGTATTTGTGGGATGAGAAGCATAGGATGCACTTTGGCAGCACAAATTCAGATAAAAATTGAAATGGAACATTGCAGTCATTGACTAAACAGCCCTCAACAATGTATCTTAGAACAAATGCAAATATTTACAACAATTGGTGAACAGTGCCAAAAATATAAAACATTTTATTCACACTCACTGAGAAGCAGTACCTCTGAAAAATGCATCTCTCAAATAATTCTGACACTGGACTGTATGTAGATGGGCCTGCCTTTTTACACAACCCATGTCCCCTGGTTTTTCTCAGGGGCTCCTCCCTCTGGCTTCCCTGTATAAATTTGCATGTTCCACCCATAATATGATGTTGCATCACAGGCAGTCCGTATTTGTATCCCATACCTTGCCGGTTTGAAGGGCATATACTGCCTGAAGGGGCAATGGCCTCTAAACCCCACAAGCCATTCATCTACAGTCACATTGGGCCCAGGGTTATAGAGAAGTGTAAGCCATTCCACCCACTTGTCCCACACAGTACGGAGGGCTGCCAACTTGTCCTTCCTCTGCCTAGCAGGTCTTGATTCTTGATCATCAAACCTGATAACCCTGGAGAATATGCAGAAGCTCTCCAGCGACATTGTGGCTCCAAAAATCACTCTCTTTGCATGCCACAGACTTTCAGTTGACTCCCCTTTGGATCTGTAGACACCTGCAGGAATGAGGATCCCAAAGTAGGCACACAAATGTATGTGGTCCATCTCTTTCCACTGCTCCCCAAAAACACGTCTTCCCTCAGGGTTGGTCATGTCCAGAATGATTTTCTGGATTGAGTGAGGAATCAGCAGTTCAAATGATGACACTATATCATGAACATGTGTCACAGCCATTCATGTGGGTCCTGGTACCATCATTATTTTGTTAGCAGCTGAACCAGGGGAGATGAAAACCATTCAGTCTGGCCATTCTTGGATGTAGTTGGCTGTGGGGCTCCTCCAGCAGTGGGATCTGTAGTCTCTTCTGCTGCGTGCTCTGAGTCCTCATCATCCTCATCATCCTCAAACTCACTCATATTCAGGTGTTTCTTCAGTATTGTCCTCATATTCTGAGACATCCTCTTCTTCCCCTCCACTATCTGTCTCACACTCTGCTAAAAATAGCTCTAAGGCCTTCTGAGCAGTGTACCTTTTGCTTATGGTGCTGGACGATTGAGGATGAGATGACACTGCAATCAAGAGCTATTTATATGTAAACATAATGCATAGTTCATATAGTTTCAGGTCAACAGCTTTTTTTCTTTTGTCAGTTTTCTTTTAGTAAAAATCTAAAAATGGGTAAATTTGAACTGGACACAACACAAGAGTTAACTTCAAAATGTGCTGGATTTTCACAATAAAAGCCCCTGGTTACAAATTAAGCACACATGGACCTAAAATGTGCCAAACTTTCAAAATAAAAGGCCCTGAATACAAAGTAAGCTTACATGAAGGCCCCCAAATGTGCCTGACTTTCAAAATAAAAGCCCCTAATTACAAATTAAGCTCACATGAAGGCCACATATGCCAGATTTTCACAATAAAAGCCCCTGGTTACAAATTAAGCACACATGGACCTAAAATGTGCCAAACTTTCAAAATAAAAGGCCCTGAATACAAAGTAAGCTTACATGAAGGCCCCCAAATGTGCCTGACTTTCAAAATAAAAGCCCCTAATTACAAATTAAGCTCACACCAAGGCCCAAAAATGTACCAGATTTTCGAAGTAAAAGCCCCTGATTAAAAATTATTCTCACATGAAGGCCCCAAAATGTACCAGATTTTCAAAATAAAAGCCAGATTACAGATTAAGCTCACACGAAGGCCCCAAAATGTGCTGGATTTTCAAAATAAAAGCCCTTAATTACAAAGGAAACTCACATGAAGGCCCCCAAATGTGCCTGACTTTCAAAATAAAAGCCCTTAATTACAAAGGAAACTCACATGAAGGCCCCAAAATGTACCAGATTTTCGAAGTAAAAGCCCCTGATTACAAAATAAGATCAGAATTTTTCTAAACTTCACACTTTAAAACATTAAGCTTTATTCTGAAAATTTTGCCCAATTCAAATCCTACTTCAGTACATTTTTAGCTATTTCAGGTGACAAAATATTTTAGCTCCTCGGACTTTTATGCTTATATTCAAAATTTTTCTAATCTTCATACCTTTTAAAATATTTAGCTTTATTCTGAAAATTTCACCTCATTCAAATGAATGAGAAAATTCTACTTTTGCATACCTTCAGCTATTTCAGGTATCAAAATGTTGAGCTCTTCAAGGACATTCATGCTTATATTCAGAATTATTCTAAACTTCATACTTTTTAAAATATTTAGATTTTTCTGGAAATTTTGCCCCATACATAGAATAACTATTTAGGCATCAAAATGATCAGCCTTTTAAGGACATGCTTGCTTGTATTTTTCTTGTTTGTAACATTTATACTTTTTAATAAATTCAGCTTTTATCAAAAAATGCTCCCATTGAAATGAATTCTCCCATTCATTTCATTTCTTGAAAACCTCATCCTCTTGGAATCTTAATAGCTCTGGCATACATTGGGCTATAAACGCCATTTCATTCAACTCTTGGCAAATTTATCTACTGATGGTGCAAAAGGCTTCTTGATATCTTTTATGGTTGTTTTATACTCACCATTTATATTTTGTGTACTTCTCCATTCACTTTGAATGAATTGACTTGAATAGGCACCCTCCAGAGTCACGACTCCCACTCTAGCTGTGTGTCTGTGTGTTTTTTTTATCACTTTCCTGCCGGTTTCCACTTTTATTCTGCCATCCTTAAGCTTTCAGACACATATAATATATGAAAATGGTAGAGAAAATTGTCAGGAATCTGATTATGCCATTGGTATTGTGATAGGATGTGCATAGATCGCACATTCCAGAGGTAGTGCTGCCTCAGTCTTCATTCAGTCTGCATTCAGGCACACTCGGAAATCCTACTGTTATGGTTGTATTCAGGGGAACTCGGAAATCCCAGCTTCAACTGTTGTAAAAGTTATATTCGGTGACTTCTATACCTGAAATGCATTACTTCAAATGCTGAACCTATCATACTATTACTCAGTTGTGCATATTGAACAGTAATGCTGCCAGGTTTTGTGAATGCATCAGTCTCCTCTTAAATTTTCTCCTCTCACTTTTACTTAGCTTTGATACTTTACAGGACATTTCAGAGAGATCACTGTCAACAGTATTTGTGATTGGAGTAGACAAGCTGTGAAAAACATGTCATGGGACTGAAATCAAACTGGATTTTGAAAGTTTTTCAGTCTAGAGGTCCTGCATGTCAAGTCAATGTGTTTGTCATATGCACAGTACGGAAACGCATTTCCCTGTATAATGAAATTCTTACTTTGCCGTCCACATGAATGCCACGCAATACAAATGAAATATAAAGTAGATAAATAAGATCTAAGACATTTTAAAACAGCAGACAGAGAAGACACCACATTATGAAGCTGTTCTTTTGCACTGTGTGTAAGCGAATCATGCTTTGTATATTAGGCCAGGGGTGTTCATCCTCTTCTTTTGTAGCATTGGAGACAGATGCCGCTGCCATTTTTATGTTTTCATTCCCTGTTTACCATGGCTGAAGATTTTTTTCCCACTATGCCGCCAGTTTGTATGTGGTCATGTGACTACATGTGGTTATTATTACTGCAGCCGATTGGTCAAACGGAGTCAGTTCAGCTATACACGACATGAGATGGCAGTCCTTCTGTGTTATGGTGAATGATATTCAGAGTGTACGATCTGCTCAGTGTTTGTCTGATCTGCAGAAGCAACATCATGTCATCCATGTTGGCTTGTCTCATGGTCTCCAGGGCTGATGTGATCTCTACTCTCTCTCGCTCGCTCTCTCTCTCTCTCTCTCTCTCTCACTCACTCACTCACACACACACACCTACTGTTTTACCTATTTTGTGCGGACCAACGAGAAAATGTTCACATCTTATTAAGTTCAGTAGACTTTCAGCTTTCTCAGGATATTATGGCATGTATTCAAATTTTTTTACAAGTTTCATACATTTGAAATATTTAGCTTTATTTTGAAAATCTTGTCCCATTCAAACAAATGGGAAAATTCTACTTCAGCATACTTTCAGCTATCAAAATGTTCAGCTCCTCAAGGACATTCATGCTACTATTCACAATTTTTCTAAACTTCATACTTTTGAATTGAATACTACTTTGCTCATGATGAATATTGTTGTCCTACAGACAAATAGACTGGATAATGTACTCTGTTTATTGGTGTCATAATAATTTAAATCATGAAAAATTCAGCTTTAAAGCAGGAGGGAAAATCAGAGGAAGATGAAGTGATATTTATCTTTACTGCTCAATGGCGAAACAAACAACCTCTCCAGTCTGAACTTCAGTCCTGTTAATAAACATGCCTTGTGCATACCATATGTCAACTAGCACTTCACTACAAACTCTTGCCCTGGCTACAGCACTGCAAAGTAGCACTGTTGGTCAGCAAGCCTCACACAGACTACTGAATGAAATACAAAAGCCAACCAAAGGAACATGAGCCACTGCATGAACACATCCATGCAGTTAATAGTACAAAATTTGTATACATCAATATGCATCGAATAGTCTATGGCATCTAGACTTCTGAGACAGCCTTGACTAGCATTTATCAAAACACATGCAGTAAAACTACATGACTGATAAATGCAATATGCTAAGACACACATACACATGGTACTTGATATAAAAGCACTAAATGTGACCTGTTTTTAGAATAGCTGAATTTGATGAGTTGCGGCATTGAACAATTGAGGGTTAGATCCCTCTCAAATGCCAGCTGTACGCATGTGGCCTTTCAGGAGAGAAGCCTGGCAAGACTGTGGTCCATAAAAAACATTCTTCAAAGTTGAAAATGAGTTTTCACATGTGGCAGTAGAGGTGCCGAGTGTTAAAGCAAGTTTCAGTGCCATCAACACACATGGCATGGAAATGTGTTGTATAAAAATATGTTAGCTACAATCCATGGATGGGTGATGGTGGTTTTGGATGTGAGGGGCATTTGTAATTCAAATTTCAAGGGAAAATTTTAATGCCAATCAATAAATCACTAATTAACCAGTCAATCCATCAAAATCCAATGAATTAGTCAAGAATGTATCTTAGCAAAGATATTCAGAGTCAAATTAGGGTTGATCAATAATCAGCTGATACTGTATAAAAAATATTAGCAAGCTTTTGCACTGTGTAGCGTAATCCGTCAAGGAATAACCAGTCAATCATAGCAGAAATCCACCTCTGGGCTTAGTTTCTGCTCTGGCTTTAATGGCTAGTTAACATGAAATTGTTACTCATATCCACAAACTCAAACATATTTGAATATGGTTACACAGACATTATAGCACCTTATATCTCTCTGTAAAATTGCTTTCTGGCAAATTTTGACATCATAGATCAAGATAATTTATTAAGCTATTTGATAATGTGTGTCATTTTGTTGAGCTGATTATGCTGTGACTCCAGGAGAGAGTCAGCAAGAATAATGATGACCAGGTGAGTACAGTAGACACCGGATTGATTCCATTCATTCAGTTACATTCACTTATAGTTTGTACTGTGAGCAGAATGACTCAACTAATCATGATGGCAATAGTTAAAATTAAATCACACTGACTGTTGGTAGAAAACAGCAAGCAAGAAACAGTCTCTGGTGTCAGTCACACATTTTGAGATAACAATGTCACACTACCTCCACTTTGGCTTCTAAGAGAAAACAGTCATTATTAACAGGGTCACAAAAGGCTGATTGTCAGGAAAATGTATGCTGTTACTTTATTTGTGTGAACAAAGAGCAGAGCTGTTGTTATTGGGTTGTCAGACAGTCATAAGGAGAAAAATCAACATAGTAAAAACATGAAGATGATACACCAGCCCTGTAACAGAATTCTGGTGTATATTAAAATGAACAGAAGGTGCATGGAAAATCAAATCTATTTTAAAATAATAAAATTATTTTTTTCCCCAATCCTGTACCATATTCATAAATATCAATTTTCTAAACTCCTTCACTTAAACTCATTCTTCCTGTAATCAACCTTGTAATTGAAAATAGAGATGCCTCTAATTACAATTATCATCAGTGAGGGGAAGCCACTTCATAAACACTTCAGAAGTCTTACAGCCTCCCTCTGTGTCATTTGGTACATCACAGTAAGAGGAGCAAATGCCTTTAGGGGAATAATTAAGAAGGCAGAAGAGGTTAAATGTTTGTGCAGCATAGCCTACTCCAGCAAATCCCTTCATAAATATAATTAAAGTTGAGATGTCATAGTCATAGGCGCCATGTCTTCCGATGAGGAAGCAGAGGCTGAGGGCTCGGAGGTGGACTCGTCCATCATCCAAGCTGAAGTCACTGAGGTAGTCAAAAAAGCTCCTCGGTGGCAAGGCACCGGGGGTGGATGAGATCTGCCCTGAGTACCTTAAGTCTCTGGATGTTGTTGGGCTGTCTTGGCTGACACGCCTCTGCAACGTCGCATGGCGGTCGGGGACAGTGCCTCTGGACTGGCAGACCGGGGTGGTGGTCCCTCTTTTTTTGTTTCACAGTATAATGTATCATTTGACTGACTTTTACTAAACGTGATAGCCTACTACATTTAGAAAGTAATTCATATAGTCTGCTACCAAGAATTGCAGCCAGCCAGTTAGCTACCCATATGTCTGATGCTGTTAATATTAGCATAAATATCGGTGGATGTATAGTTGTACCGTATAGTGTCACCTTGTGCTATTACAAATGAAGACATGTTAATCATGACCACCGTTTAATGCTAGGAATGTGGTGCACTTGAGTCAGCAGCCAGAAACCTGGTGTCTCTGCTGATTACCAGTATGACAGCAAATGGTTCAACAAGGCTGCAGCCCAACAGTGGCCCTACAGAGCCTAGAAATCTAACAGTGCAGCAAGAGATGACAAGGTTCGTATCCTAGGTTCGGTCATATTTTCAAGTGTCCATTCCTGTTAAATTCAGGGTTGTGATTAGATTTGTGTTCACGTTTTTATCCACAGATCTTTTCCAGGATATTTCAAGTCAAATTTCAGTCGTGGTAAAAAAAAGGTGCTTAACCACCACCAAGCAGCTTAAGATAACCAACAAGATAACCGCTCTGAATTTTTATCTGCTTCCAAAAAACACATCCCACACACCTTTGCCAACTGAGGAGCTTGAACTCCTGCAAGCAGGCATGGGTAGAAAAACTGTCTCTCTTCCTGAAGACAGTGACCATACAGAGGTACAGTTATTAGTCCATGTGTTAGTGGCATTTTGTTAGATTTATTTTAAATATTGTAATAGTATTCAGTCTATGTGATGGGTCTCTGTTCTTGCTGTTATATCTCTAAACTTTATTAAGATTTCAAAGCTCCTGACTGAAACATTTCCAAAAATGGAGAATCTTTGTGGAGGATGGCTACTGCATAAGGCAACTGGTTTGTAAGACTACATTGTTCTGTAGTATTTAGTGTTTATCACATCCCACTCTTGAATGTAAATTTATGTTTGTACCCTTAAGGCAGAGTAATTACTTCTAAGTAATATATATGGCATTTTCTTGTTAAAAACATTTACCCCATTTATTAACTGGTTATTTCTCTTCATAAAGGTGGCAGTGGTCAACGGAAGCTTACTGTAATTCCTCCATAAGCCGAGGGTTATTCAGTCAAAGCTCTGCGAGCGGTGTCAGCAGGTGGCAAAGCCACTTTTTACATAGTACCACTTCAGGAGACATTAGACACAACTCCTCTGCCTCCTGACTCACAACAGTTTTCAAAGATGCCAAGGAAGATGTGCTACCAGTGGGATGAAGTGATGCCGTTGCAGATGCTTGCAGTACACATTAAGATGGTCAACGGAAGCTTACTGTAATTCCTCCATAAGCCGAGGGTTATTCAGTCAAAGCTCTGCGAGCGGTGTCAGCAGGTGGCAAAGCCACTTTTTACATAGTACCACTTCAGGAGACATTAGACACAACTCCTCTGCCTCCTGACTCACAACAGTTTTCAAAGATGCCAAGGAAGATGTGCTACCAGTGGGATGAAGTGATGCCGTTGCAGATGCTTGCAGTACACATTAAGACATGTGTTAGGTATTTTTAGTCAGATAGATATTGGTTAGGTACTTGTATGTATTAGAAATGTTTAGTGGAAACAGGATATCTAGCTTAGGCTGTTAAATACTTAGTCATGCTCATGAGTTTTTGCAGGGTGCTTATGGTCAAGGATAACTAGATAGAAAGTTGATGACTGTTAGAAGACAGGATGATTATTATTATTATTATGACATGTTTAACCGTAATCGTAATCATATTTTCTTATGTTTAATGTCATGACATGTCACTAGATGTCCTGTCAGAATGTCTTAGATACACACCACACAATCAACGGACAATCACACATTGATTTTCTTCATGTTTTGACTACTGCTCTGGTCAGCTGCAAAGCTGGCACCAGGGACACGTCACAGTTTGACGTTCCTGTGTAGAATGGGGCTAGCCCAACCTAAGTGATAAATGTACAGGCCTGTTGAGGTTCAGGGGCTTTCATCTTTCAGCTGCCTGCGTGCATGTTGGAGGTGGAAGATACCTGAGCGTGTAATGTTAATTCTTACCTGTGTTCAATGAATAAATCAGCACTGTGTTGAAGTTACTTGGACTGCCTCGTCTCTTAGAGTTAGCATGGTATAAAGAACTGGGTCTTACACCCCTTACAACAAAAACACAAGTGAGTTTAGTTTCAAGCCCTGATGAGGAACCAATGGTGCCAGTTGTCGTGGCTGGCAAAACCATTAAAATGATGGCAGATTCAGGTGCTGCTTACACCTGTGTAAGTCATTCTGACACTAATCACCTCCCAAGATCTGGATATTATGTACGAATCATTGGATTCTCAGGGATGAAACAACTGATTCCCATTTCACACCC
>NW_018128413.1:78886-84001 GCF_001952655.1 Monopterus albus
AAAAAAAAGGTGCTTAACCACCACCAAGCAGCTTAAGATAACCAACAAGATAACCGCTCTGAATTTTTATCTGCTTCCAAAAAACACATCCCACACACCTTTGCCAACTGAGGAGCTTGAACTCCTGCAAGCAGGCATGGGTAGAAAAACTGTCTCTCTTCCTGAAGACAGTGACCATACAGAGGTACAGTTATTAGTCCATGTGTTAGTGGCATTTTGTTAGATTTATTTTAAATATTGTAATAGTATTCAGTCTATGTGATGGGTCTCTGTTCTTGCTGTTATATCTCTAAACTTTATTAAGATTTCAAAGCTCCTGACTGAAACATTTCCAAAAATGGAGAATCTTTGTGGAGGATGGCTACTGCATAAGGCAACTGGTTTGTAAGACTACATTGTTCTGTAGTATTTAGTGTTTATCACATCCCACTCTTGAATGTAAATTTATGTTTGTACCCTTAAGGCAGAGTAATTACTTCTAAGTAATATATATGGCATTTTCTTGTTAAAAACATTTACCCCATTTATTAACTGGTTATTTCTCTTCATAAAGGTGGCAGTGGTCAACGGAAGCTTACTGTAATTCCTCCATAAGCCGAGGGTTATTCAGTCAAAGCTCTGCGAGCGGTGTCAGCAGGTGGCAAAGCCACTTTTTACATAGTACCACTTCAGGAGACATTAGACACAACTCCTCTGCCTCCTGACTCACAACAGTTTTCAAAGATGCCAAGGAAGATGTGCTACCAGTGGGATGAAGTGATGCCGTTGCAGATGCTTGCAGTACACATTAAGACATGTGTTAGGTATTTTTAGTCAGATAGATATTGGTTAGGTACTTGTATGTATTAGAAATGTTTAGTGGAAACAGGATATCTAGCTTAGGCTGTTAAATACTTAGTCATGCTCATGAGTTTTTGCAGGGTGCATATGGTCAAGGATAACTAGATAGAAAGTTGATGACTGTTAGAAGACAGGATGATTATTATTATTATTATGACATGTTTAACCGTAATCGTAATCATATTTTCTTATGTTTAATGTCATGACATGTCACTAGATGTCCTGTCAGAATGTCTTAGATACACACCACACAATCAACGGACAATCACACATTGATTTTCTTCATGTTTTGACTACTGCTCTGGTCAGCTGCAAAGCTGGCACCAGGGACACGTCACAGTTTGACGTTCCTGTGTAGAATGGGGCTAGCCCAACCTAAGTGATAAATGTACAGGCCTGTTGAGGTTCAGGGGCTTTCATCTTTCAGCTGCCTGCGTGCATGTTGGAGGTGGAAGATACCTGAGCGTGTAATGTTAATTTTTACTTGTGTTCATTGAATAAATCAGCACTGTTTTGTAGTTACTTGGACTGCCTCGTGTCTCAGAGTTAGCATGGCTGAAAAGAACCGGAATACTTCAAGTGGTGCCGTGACCCGGATGCCTGCTAAACTCTCCAGACGACCAGTCCATAGTCCCGAACCAGCAGACGGTGCCGGATTCCTGTGCCAAGCTGGGCTGGAAATCCAACATTCGGTCCTGATTTGACTGGTATTTCCCCGATGAGAGTGTGACCTCCTGGTCTCAGTCGAAACTGTGGAGCGGTCCCACATATCAACGGGCCGGCCAGAAATGAAGGTAAGGCAGGAACCTTTGTGTATACATAAACATGCACATTGGATTTTTGTCAAAATTTCGTTGATGTGTGGAACTGCCCACTCTCGACGCTCCAAATTGGATTTAAAACAGTAAGGATAAGAAAACACATTTTTTTTTGTTTTTGAATGATGTGCTGATTTGTTCCCTGTCACATGTAACAGTTAACAAGCACATAGTCTCAGTTTTTTCTTTTTTGAGGGATAGTAAATGAGTGCCGTGATTACAGAATTTGATACCAATAAGAGATGTAAAATTCCTCGTTTTATAAGTGAGTTTCTGCTATGAAATAGCAGTTGTCTCCTAAATTGTCTGATCTCTTTTCCATTTCCCCCTGGCTGGAGATCAGGCAGTGAGTCATCTTGCCTGAATAGATTATCTTTGATACATTCCACACGTAATACACGGCACAGGGAAATCGCCAGTTTGTCAATGTGTGGGGTGGATAACTGCACAACAGGCTGATTAAAACGTTTTTCACAAGTGTATCACAGCTGGACAATAGGTTCGGATGTGAGAATTCGTTGTGGAGTTAACGTGCCTTGTGCAGCAGTGTATTGGGTCCGGGTGGGAATAGGTTTAGTGGGAAATTGCATTAGGTTATGGTGACCAACTGTCCTTTTGAGATAAAATGGTGTTATTCGGCTGGGAATTAACCCCCGGGACCTGTGTGCATCAGCAATTAGGTTGATGTCGAAGTTTCACAGCATCAGCCTTTGGCACTGGGCCCAGAGCCTCTCATAAACGGACAGCATCACGTGTGGCATATTATTTTTTCATTATGGCTGATTGTAATATTCAGGTTTGGAAGAATTGCAAAACTGGCACAATTGGTGCTATTTTGTATGAACAAATGGCTTAACACACTGAATTTTAGTCAACATACTAGTGAAAAACGTTTTGTAGCCTGGTCTGAAAAAATATCTGCAAAAGGAATGTTCAGTGCCTATGGCGGGGCTCCCCCAGCAGAGGGGGCTGTAGGATTGTATATCAAGCAAGCAGAACTTTCTCTGACTAAAGCATGATTCCACCATAGTAGAGCGGTTTTATTACAAAAACACAAAACAGAAGCTAAAGTTAAACACTGTGAGACATTTCTAAAGGACTGTCTTTGTTTTTTGGCTGAATTTGAGAAAATCCAGAAAAATACAAGCAGAGGACATCCAACTTGTGTGAGACATGTTGCTGCAATTGGCCGAGCAATATTGAAAACTGCACACATCACAATGGGCTATCAGACGGTCGTACACACAACGCACGCAGTAAAAGCATTTTTGGACTCTAAAGCATTTACATTGTCTGCCCAGAGGACACAGAACTTATCAGCAGTTACTGAACCAAGCTCACATACACTGCACAAGTGAAGGAACAAACATGGCTACGCAGATGGTCACAGACCAGGACCATGACTGTGTGAGCAGGACAGACATTGAAATGAGATTGCATGAAAACTTGTATAGGGAACAGCTGCCTGATGCACAGCTGACCCTGTACTGTGATGGACACAGCCATCAGACTGCTACAGGTAGTTTGGTCACTTCGTATGCTGTGGTGGAGGACACAACAGCTGGCTTCAGAGTTCTGCATGCTGATGTGATCCCACAGCCAAGTTCAACTCAGATGGCTGAGCTCATTGCTCTCATACAAGCATGTAAGTTGTCAAAAGACAAAGTGGTGAACATTTACACTAATTCTGCATACGCTGTACAAGCCGTACATGTAGACTTCTGCCACTAGAGGAGAAAGGGATTTGTGACTTCAACTGGCTGTCCAGTAAAACATTAGCAAAAATTACTTGAATTAGAACAAGTTTTGTTATTGCCCAAACAGGTGGCCATTATTAAGTGTAAAGGACATCAGAAAACAGACACGAGTAGAGGTAATAATATAGGTAAAATCAGAATTGATTTTAAAATTTTAGTGCTAACATTTAGGGCACTTCATGGTCAGGGTCCTCAGTATATTGCTGACCTATTGACCCCATATTTTCCAGAGCATGCTCTCCGCTCCTCAAATCAGGCCATTTTAGTGGTCCCCAAAACCCGTTTGAAGACTAGGGGGGACCTGTCTTTCCAGGCTGTGGCTCTTAGACTGTGGAGTGTGTTGCCCCTGTCACTGCGTATGGCCGAATATGTTGGTGGTTTTATGAAGCAGCTGAAGACACATTTGTTTAGTCAGGCTTTTAGTTGATTTTATAGTTTGTTTTAATTTATTTTTATTATGGTTTTTATATATTATCTGTTGGTGTTGTTGGCATATTGTTTTGTTTGTTTTGCGTTTTGCATTGTTGACTTTGTGAAGCACCTTGTGATTTTATCTGTGAAAGGTGCTATATAAATAAACCTTTACTTACTTACTTACTTACTTATAGCTGACTTAGTCGCAAATACAGTAGCTGGTTATCAAATAGCTCAAGGAGCTATAAGGGACATTGAGGTCCTACGAGGTTTGAGCTTTGGAAGCTCACCGTTGGGAAGTACTGAAGACCTAAGAGGTCAGAGCTTTGGAAGCTCAGAAATGAACCGTACGGATGATCCAAGGGATCAGAACTTTGGAAGCTCAGTCATGACAAGTACTGGTGACCTGCGGGGTCAGAGCTCTGGGAGCCCAGTACAGAGAGTACTCTGACCCAAGGGGTCAGAGCTCAGGGAGCTCGGTACCGGTACCAAGGGCTTTGGAGGTCCTGCCCTGGGAGCAAAACATATGGCTCAGAAATCCGCTGAGAGCGGTCATGTACATGCAACAGAGTTGAGCCTGCAGGCAATAAGAGAAATTCAGGGCAAAGCGGCCCCTACAGAGAAGCATGCATGGCTTGGCGATGGAGGTGGTAATTGATTTCACTGACATGGGTACAAATAAAAGAGTTGCAGATAAAATGTTTTTACTGGTATGTGTGGATCCGTTTTCTAAATGGGTTGAGGCCTCTCCCACAAAATCAGAAACTGGTAAAGAGGTAAGTAAATGGCTCACAAGGGAATTAATCCCTCGGTTTGGTATACCAGAAATAATCAGATCTGACAATGGTACACACTTCTCAAATGAAGATTTACGCATGGTTGAGCAAATGTTCAAGCATAAGTTTGGAGCTGTTTATCATCCAGCCTCACAAGGGCTGGTTGAAAGAGCAAACAGAACCATTAAAGAAGGCCTT
Source organism: Monopterus albus (assembly GCF_001952655.1). Classification (NCBI taxonomy): domain Eukaryota; kingdom Metazoa; phylum Chordata; class Actinopteri; order Synbranchiformes; family Synbranchidae; genus Monopterus; species Monopterus albus. The sequence goes on from NW_018128413.1 coordinate 83,690, forward strand.
GCAAATGTCTGCGCAGACAAGAAACTTAACTGGTTGAAGCTCTACCAACTGTATTGTTCAACCTCAGGTCCACTCTAACTAAATCACTAAATGTGAGCCCACATGAAATCCTGACAGGGAGAAAAATGCCCTGTCCTCTAACTGTTATGCCCAGGGATTCAACACCTCTTCTTTTGCAGCATGCTGACATAAGTGAATATGTCAGACGACTGAACAGCGCCGTGATGAGTCTCTCTGAACAGGTGGTCGAAATCCTGCGCAGAGACCAAGCTGAGGAGCCTACCTCAGTTGCCGTGGACAGCTGGGTCTACC
>NW_018128413.1:86991-93967 GCF_001952655.1 Monopterus albus
TCAGCTGGCTTCTCAGGACTTGCCTTACTCTCTGCAGGTACTTGGTGGTTGCTGCTTTCCTTGCGGCCTCTTCATGGTTCCTATTTGCCTGCGGGATCCCAATGTACTTGTAGCTGCCCTCAACATCTGCTATGTTGCCTTCTGGTAGTGCAATCCCTTCAGTTCTGCCTACCTTCCCTCTCCTTGTTACCATTCGACCACACTTATCCAGTCCGAATGACATTCCAATGTCCTGGCTGTAGATCCTAGTGGTGTGGATCAGTGAGTCAATGTCTTGTTCACTCCTGGCATACCGCTTGATGTCATCCATATAGAGGAGGTGGCTGATGATTGCTCCATTCCGTAGTCGGTATCCGTAACCACTCTTGGTTATGATCTGGCTGAGGGGGTTGTCAATGGGAATGTGGAAAACAACCCAACAAGGGTTTTGGGTGAACTCAATGGCCAGACGAGGAAGTGATTAACAAAAACCCTCTCTTTAATAAGAGAACTAAAACTGGGCCAGGAAAAGGGTTCCATCGCTGGAGGGGAGAGTGGATCGGCCATCTGGGCTTTTAGTTAAAAAAAAAATGTCCTGGGCTTCAGCTGGGCTCAGGCAGGTCCCCAAGGGCTGGGACTCAGGAGCAAGGGAGTACACCCCTACCCTGAGTGTAGTGTCCCCGGGAGAACCGTCCGACCAATAGGCCTCAGACAAGGCCTCCTCTCTAAGCTCCCTCACCTGGAGCAGCATGTCCTCGAATACTGGGAGGAGTGCCAGATGGGGCCAGAGGCGGATCATCGCCTCCATGCAAGCACATATCCGTATGCACTCTGCAGAATCCTGAAGATCATAAAACTGGTGGCAAAAACTGTTTAAGTCCGTCCACAACACCATCACCTCATCTCTCTTGCTGGCTGAGTCCATTTTGGCCAGATTGTACTGTCAGAAACGGTGCGCGATGCTGCCGAAAAGTGTTTAGCGAACTCAATTAAAAGGCCAGACAAGGAAGTGTTGAACAAAACCGTCTCTTTAATAAGAGAACTAAAACTAAACAAAACCATATAAGACAAGGTGAAACACAAAACTCACGGTCGGTATCAGTCCCAGGTCAGAGCCAGCAAACACATACATCCAGGGGAATCCAAAGTTCTTTGTCCAAAAGGGAAAGTCCGATAATCATACACCGTGGCAGTCCGTAACAAGAGGGCGAGGCAGAATAGAATAGTCCAAGGTAACAGTCCGGGATCAGAAACACAAAAATACCAAAACCGAAGAAAATGCTGGAAAGTCAGAGCTGGGGTCTAGAACAATCTGGCAGCGTCCTGGTGGGAGGACGCTGCCTAAATAGAGGTGCAAACAATAACGAAACAGGTGAAACCAATGTAAGTGATGATGAACGTAAAAAGACCAAAACTAAGGTGAAGCAAAAACAGGAAGTAACGTCAAAATAAAAGCCGGACAGGAAGCAGCGGAACCGAATCATGACAATTTCAAGAAGGCTGGACGTATCAACTGGGCCTCTGCTGGTGTAGTGGATGGTTGGATGGAAAACCCTTATATCATACATATATGGCCAAATGTAGCAGTCTCTGCAGTAGTCCCACTGCAGAGGGAGATGTGAAAACTAACTAACTGTGCATCTGGCTCTGATTTTACCACTCCACTATTTATATCTACAAACACACTGTTGCAATGAAGGCAGCAAAGTGTAGCTTTGGGCTAGCTTCCTAGGCATCTCCTGCTACTTTTTGTTTTTGATTTGTGAGATTGGAAGCATCATCAGGCTTCTGCTCTTTTGCTGTGCTGTTTTCTCAGCACCCATGATCCTGCTAGAACAAAATAAAAATACTTGACTTTTATTTTATGTCAAAATTGATATATTAACATGAAACATTTGATCAGAAAATAGTTTTTTTCTGTAATGCTTCCCCAGAAAGACACATGGTCTCTTGGTCTTGTGTTGTGAGCTCACAGTGTGTTTGAGCAATTCCAGAAACCAAACAATTTAGCACAAAGCACACCCGACAGGTCTCAAAGCTTCCATTTCACTCTCACCATCCCCCAATTAGACCTGAAATCCATAGGGTCATTAGATTGTCCAGGTTACAAGGTTCTCTCATTCCCTTGACATCTCTTTCACACTAACAAGACAACCCCTGTTAAGGTGGAGGTTCCAATTATTCCAAAAAATGTGGCAGTGCTGGTAACAATGCAGTGAACAACTTTTGGTCAGTAATTTGCGGCCCATCTCTGTGACACACTGAAGAACGCAAGTGTAAGATGGTGAATTTTAACTAAATTAAATGAATGAAATTAATAAATGTGTGTGAGCTTTGTCATGTCTAAAGCCCAAATAGAGTTGCTAGAAATAAAAAGCTGTTAGGCTATAAATGACCTACACCACAGTCCCAAGACTTCAAAGTCACCACCACAGCTTCCGACTTGTAATTTGATGTAGCGCGCTTACCTCTTCCACAAAAGCCTTCCCTCTTAGTGTGACCTGATCTAGCTAGTGATCATGGCTGTGTCATTAGAATAGTTTGCAAGTGTGTGAACTTAAACATAACAAACCTATAAAGGTGGACTAGTGAGTAGATGAGTCATCATGTTTGGCGTGATGATGTTTAATATCCCAGGGAGGCTCTGTATTCTCATTTAGCCACTTAGCAGTTGCCTTTTCAATACATATAAAAACATTAAAAATCAAAAGTGGGGTATTTACTGGTGTATTTTACTTTTGAGAACAAAATTGTGAAAATCTATTTGTCTTAGACCTTATTTCAGGCATCTCACAAAAAACCCATTGACTTCGGGGAAAGGAATGGCACAAAATAATAACTCCATTACGAATTTTAGGACTCAATACTACAGCACTCAATACAGTACGGTGGAAAAAAAAACAAACAAACAAACAACAGCTCAGTGTACTCAGCATCCAATACTTGTTTTAATTATGTTTTTCTATATAACAGGAAGGGTGCTAAAATGCTGATCTGTGTTTATGATGTAAACTCCATATTACAGTTAGACCTGCTCCGCATATGGTAGGCAACTATTTTTATAAGACTGAGCCGACTGTAGTTGCTCTCTGCCTGACTGCAAGAGCCCAGGGCATGACAGGAAACGCCTGGCTCTCAGTCTTGCAGTCTACAGACAGAAACATCTTGTTCATGTGGTAAATTAGGGTGACCTGATGATTCTTAAAATAACATCTGTACAGAGGCTGTGCCAGTCAAAATATCCAACAGATCAACAATGAAAACACACATTTCTTTCCTCTCCCCTTGTATTGCTGATTAATATTTAGAATTTCATATCAAATCAAGTTTGGTCAGCAAATATAGAACAGTAAACTAATAAACTAATAATAAATAAATAAACTAATATGACAGCTTTGCATATTATCTAAATTGCATTGCATATTGCATATTATCCATCTAAATGTTCATAACTATAAATACATCAGAATTGTATCAAACTACTGATCACATTAGATGTGTGTGGTTTTGACTTTAAACTGTGAGGCCTGGTGGAATGGTCATGTGACCACAGCGCCACCTGGTGCTGCATCGCAAAAAAGCTTAGTGACATAGGACTTCAAAAAAGTCACTTTCGGCTTTCCCGTTTAGGGGTCACCACAGCGCATGTTGACATTTGGCACGTGTTTTACGCAACCCTGATTTGAATCCGGGCCGCTGCGGTGACAGCGCTGCGCCTTAACCACTAGCCTACCATGGACGGCTTAGTGACATAGGACTTCATTTCCCAGTAATCATTGTGCAGTGGTGAGTAAAAAGTATCCCTGAGCCGGCTGAAACTCACTTTCAGACTAAAATATTTAACTTGTGGTTTGTTTTTACAAAACTTTTACACAAACACACGTCTAAACTTAATACACGTTCTTAGCTTTTTTTTAAAATCATGGGCTACATGTATTAGTGTTAGTTTTTATTGTCCCTTCTGCCATGTTCAACGCGGAACTAAATCCATGAGTCAAACAAAAATGTCTGTCTCGGACGGTACCTACAAACTTGTGAGCCATGTTATCTTCGACATGGATGGATTATTATTAGGTCTGAAAACGTATTTTGTGTCTCCTTTCTCGAATTGTTGTTTTATTTCAAACGCGGGGTTGCAATGATAGTACGCTAAAGCTATAGTAATACGCCCACTCATTCATTTATTTGAAGTCTTCCATGATGGAGGGGTCGCATGCCGAGCTCCATAGTAAAATCTAGAAGTTAATGATTCCTTTTCATGTGGCCAAAGTAACGTATTAAATAAACATAAATCTGTTGACTTTTTATGACGTTATAGTTTACGGTAAATTCGACATGCATCTAAAATGCCAATCTTTGCTACAAATCTTGGAAATTAAACGCTTACCGTTCCTTAACCTGGTTGACTTTTAGGTGAATCAACTCCCCAGTGTATTTACAGTTAAGAAGCGGCTGTGACGAATTTTACGAATGTGGAATTTTACTTAAAGTTGCAACATATTTATTAATCACACGTGCCGATTTAAAGCCTTGTATCTAGTGGATAGATGACGCCGTGCTTGACAATTATGTATCAAATGCTAAGCTTGGACACTAAAAATTACTGTATTTTTAAATTATAGTTGGCTTGATAATGTAACCCCGTTTTGGGCTGTTTGATCAATTAATGGAACACGTCTGGGCTGTCATTTACACCAGTGGTCCCCAACCTTCAGGGTATTCTGTCATGACTTTAATCCAGAACACCGACAGAGTTGTTGTCTCGAACATACTTTTAAGGCCGTCGTCATTTGCGATCTCCAGCAGTTGATCTTCTTGTTGCACAGACCTGCTGGATTCACCTGGTTTGTTGACAAATGGGTTGCGGATCCATTCCTTGTTAGTTCGTGGGTCCTTTGTGGTTGGGAAGTAGCGCTCGAACTCTTTTAAAAGCAAAGACATGTGATCGTGCACCAGCTGGGAGAATGAAGGCTCAGGCTCAGTCTCACCCCAAATCCCCGCTAATGTTTGAAACATGTCCAAAATGCCTCTGTTGACGCGCCGTCCCCACAAATCCAGTTTGGCTTTAAATGCAGCTACTTTATCTGCCAACTTGAAGACAGTTGTCATTTTCCCCTGAAGTGACAGATTGAGTTCATTGAGCAGGCTGAATATGTCGCACAAGTAAGCCAGTTTTGGCGCTCAAGTGACCGAGATGTAACCGAGAGAATGCGGTCATTTTTCAAAATAAATGATCTTTCAGACTCAGATAATAAATAAAACGGAAATAATTAATGATTTCTTGTGCGGCCCGGTACCAATTGATCCACGGACCGGTACCGGTCCGCGGCCCGGGGGTTGGGGACCACTGATTTACACCATGTTTACACTATATTTAACCTTGATAATGTAGTGTGTGTTTTCAAACTAACCTATAAATGTGGTTATGTGGTTGTCAAGTTAGAAAACAATGTTGAATGCAGCAAGTCAAATAAAAAAATACATTTCTATTTGACTTACAGTTTGAGGTTTTACCCTGAAAATGAATGGACTATAAATGCTGGCTAAGACCTCAAACTGGTGTACCAAATATAAATATTTGGTACACCATTTATATTTAATCCTAAATCACGTTAAATTGAAAGCTATAACAATTCTGTGTTTTCTTATTTTAGACACAGAGCGACTTTACACTGTGTCCTTCCAGGAAATATGTGGCCGGTTTGGAAAGCAGTACACATGGGATGTGAAGGCATCAGTCATGGGCAAAAAGGCTTTGGATGCTGCCCAAATTATTAGGGACACCCTGGAACTTCCCATGACAGCTGAGGAACTCCTGACTGAAAGTAGAGAAATACAAGAAAGGATATTTCCTTCTGCCAAGCTCATGCCAGGTATTCCAGATTTGCCTCGTTTAAGTGCCTTACTTTTGGTCTTTGATAAAAAATAAATAAAACATAAAAGTTGATGCAACTAGTTAGAAATTAACCCATTTTTTTGTTGGAAGCACGAGAAGTGAAGACAGGAGAGGACTGTTTAAAATCAACAGAAAGTTTACTGAAAGTCTGATCACAGATTGAGCCTTACAGCTGAAGGCAGTATTCCAGTTCTTTTGACCAGGAACTCAGAGAGACGAGGCAGTCCACTTGGATATAAAAAAATCGTGCTGGTTTATTCAAAGGATCACAGGTAAAATTAACATTACACGTCCAGGTCTCTTCCACCTCCAATACTGCACGCAGGCAGACGAAGAATGAAAGACCCTGAACCACAACAGGCCTATACATTTATCTCTTCGGTTGGGCTAGCCCCATTCTACCCAGGGACGTCAAACCATCGCGTCACCTGATATGCCAGCTTTACAGCTGACCGTAGTAGTAGTCAAAACATGGAGAAGATCAATGTATGTGAGTGTTGATTAAGTGGTGTGTATCTAAGAACATTCTGACATGACATCTAGTGACATGTCATGACATTAAATATAAGAAAATATTATGATTACAATTACGGTTAAACATATCATAATAATAACAATAATCATCCTGCCTGCTGACAATCAAACTTTTTCTATCTAGTTATCCTTGACCATATGCACCCTGCAAAAAACTCATGAGAATGACTAAGCATTTAACAGCCTACCTAGACATCCTGTCTCCACTAAACATTTCTAATACAACAAGTATCTAACCAATTTCTATCTGACTAAAAAAATACCTAACACAGCGCTGGATTCAGAGAGACAGAGCTCCCGCAGGAAAAACAACTTCTGAATCCTGAATTAAGTTTTTACAACACATTAAAAGCTCTGTTTCATGTACAAAGCTCCTTCCGGCTCTTTTAAACCAGGAAGTCACAAAAAGACGAAGTAGACCACTTTAGATTTTATAAAAAATAACTGTACTGGTTTATTCAGAGGATCACAGGTAAAATTAACATCACACGTCCAGATCTCTCCCACCACCAAACCTGCGCGCAGGCAGCTTGGAAAGATGAAAGACCCTGGACCAAGAAACCTATA
>NW_018128413.1:94233-95210 GCF_001952655.1 Monopterus albus
AAATATCTATCTGACTAAGAAATTACCTAACAAATTCCCCCTTTCGACACAACCAAAATCGTGTCGAACTAAATCAATGTCCCAGTTTCCCCAGATGAAGCTACCTGACACTTCGAGAGGTGAGTGGTCCCCCACCAAGCCACCCCCTCAAGGGTAAACTACAGAGCTGAGTACTCCAGGGAAAAATGAACTGAAAACACAACAAGGGCTACAGCATGTAAGCAGGTACTTCGTTGCAGTGACCTCTATATGTATGCCGTATGTGTAAGCTGATTAAATGCAATTAAGAGCCATTGAGCAGACATAATTGTGGAAAAGTATAAACATCATGTGTAGCAAAATTTCATTGGTTAATTCTAACATTAGGGGGTAACTAATACATGAAAAACAACAAAGATTCTATGACATCCTACCTTAATCATAAGCACCACTCAACAATAAAAATTCAAATTACCATTAGCAATTTCCCTTAATACTTACCAAACTGAATTATCAAAAATTGATTACCAAAAAAGGTAGTTATCAAAAAGTTAATTATTAAAAGATTAATTATCAAAATTTCATTTATCAAAAATCAGTTATCCAGAAAATTAATTATCAAAATCATTTAACAACCTATGAGTTCACACCACCTACATGTATGCATCTATATGTCAGTATGTATTAACCTTTATTCATTTTATGTGGGATCCACGGTCTTCACTCCGGTCCATGGAGCTCTTCAATCTCTCTCTCACCGGGCTCAGTGAGGGAGATCAGGGGATAGGATTCCCAAGGGGCAGAAGCTTGCACTAATTTGTAGGCAGGGGGCTCTGGATACCTACGATCAATGGCAGTGGTAATGCACTTGAGACAAAGATGTCTAATGCAGGGATGTGTGGATGCCTAATGCATCCACACAAGGTCAGCAGTGTGACTGCTGCCACCAGAGATGTAAGTGCAGAAATCACTAAATTTTTCCACTTGCCAAAAGTTTT
>NW_018128413.1:102139-104487 GCF_001952655.1 Monopterus albus
GCCTTGAACGTGGGAGTGGCGCGTTTAAAGTGGAGTACCGGGCTCCTGAGTCAATCAAGCACAAATACTCTCGTCCATTGATGGTCACACAGACTAGAGACTCAAGAAACATGTTGTTCTGGCTCAGGAGGTCACCTGTCATAGCTTTTCGGTCGCCCTATTGCTGGGGCATCTGATTTGCGCCAGGCACCTGAAATGAAGGTGTATGTGTATGTGGCAGCACGTTAGTCTGCTGAGCAGGATAGGTCCCTGTTTGACCTTGCGTCTGCTGAGTTTGCTGCTGAGTCTGCTGCTGATAAGGAAGTGGGCAGTTGCGTGCCCAATGTCCTCTTTGGTTACAAATATTACACGTCACCTCTAGCAAAATTTCTCCTGTTTTGTCTGAAACCTTGACCACGTGCTCGTGCTCTGCTACGGAACTTTGAGCCACCAGGCCTGCACTGAGAAGCACATGGGCAGGTGTGTGTGTATGCAGGTGCAGGTGTCTGGACATTCTGCACAAAAGCAGATGGATTTGCACCCTGCTGTGGAGGTCCTGATGAAACCATCTGATTAACAGAAGTGTTACTACTGTTAACTTTATCTAACATGTCTTTAAGTTGCACTTTAGTGAGCTGTGCTTGTAGGGAGGCAATTTCACGTTCCTCCTGTTCTCTGTCACCTTTGTCATTATCAACATACTGAATGATGTGGGCGGACCATTGATCAAACGGAAGGGCAATGAGGCCTATCACTTGTTTAAGCCATTGTTGTATTCTGTCTGAAAGAGAGGCCTCGACCGCACTACGGAATAGTACTTCAACACTGCGGACCTCTCTGGGATCCTCCCCGCTGTAATTATGCCACAATTCCCTCACTCTCAGCAAATACTGCTTGCTTGTCTCTCCCTTCTGCACTGGCATGTGTGAGCGCTTGCCAGTGGGAGCCTGCAGTGGATATTTCATTCTGATTACGAGCCAAAGATCTTGTATAACAACATGAAGTGGAAGTGCATCACCGTCTCTGTCTGTGTTAGCCAAAACCTCAACTTCTTGGAGCATGGTTAAGGAGCTACATGCCGTGAAAATTCTCCTGAAATCACCGAGAGCGGGCTGTGAGCCAGAGCATGCAGTGAGAAATGCTCTTATCCAGGGTGCCCCGCCCTCTTCTAACGGTGGGAGCTGACCCTTAATAGCTGACATATCTTGCAACGTGAATGGAGTCTGCAGTGTGAATGGAGTGTACGTCTCCGTGACTCCACCAGAGGCTGTTTGTGTTTCCAAAAGCGGGATTTGATGTGACAAATTTGTCTCTATGCAGCTGTGAATGTGGTGTGCGCGTCTAGCTCTGCGTTTTAAAGCGGCAGTACACGGACGGTCTGTGTCCGATTCATCACTAGCACTGGAGTCTACAGCCTGCACTGCCCTGTTAACCCTCTTTGTCTTGTACTTTTTAGTAGGTGCATTAGAAAGACTGGAAGCCTGAAATCCAGCGGATGGATTACATGCCTTTAGCAAATCTTTGACGCTGGCTGAGCTCAGTGCACTATTTTTACCGGAAGTGCCGGGCTCGTCACAGCAAGAGACGGGCGGAGCCCCAGAGTCTGCGGTGATATTGTCGAGGTACTCTTGAGCCCTAGTCCAGTCTTCCTCTTTTCCTGGAAAATTTGCTGTTTTTAAAATACCTCCTTTGATGACCACTAATGAAGTGCCACTGTTTTCAGTTTCAGTGGAAGCGCGCAGTGGCATTTGATGTTGAACATTATTTTGAAAGTCTGTGGGTCTGCTGGCTTCCTCCTGTCGTGGCAAGAGTGAGATACAAACTAAATTAATTCAGACAAACCACTACAATTTAAAGGATCATTTAATATTACAATTATTCTAAATAGAGTAGCATTTAAACAGATAATCTTGTAGTTAGGAAACAGAGAACAGAGATCAGGGAACAGAGACTCCCCTCTTGCAATGGAATAAGTAAAGCCTAAGAAGGTTGTCAGAGCGCCAGTCAGTCAGGTCATTGGTTGCCAGTCCCGAGTCAGTCAGTCGTCGTCTCCCACAAGCCCTCCAAGGCCAGGCTGGTGGTACACTGCTCACGGTAGCATGGTCCTTCTCCTCTCTCTCCCTGGCTCCCTCAGGCTCACTCCTTTATCAGCTCAGCCACTAGCTACTGTTGCGTCTATTTCTGAACCTAGCTTCCTGTCTCCAGTTTCGGGAGACAACACCCTGAGATGGACTTCGAAAACAGGAAACATCTTGTTCCTGACCACTTACATTGTCCAACTCACATGTACTTAATGAACCCATAACCACTCAGCTCAAATAAGTACAGATAATAAAATAAGTACAAATAATGTCTATATATGAGGTACA
>NW_018128413.1:105605-111016 GCF_001952655.1 Monopterus albus
TTTTTTATTTGTTAAAAACGTTTGAAATATCCAATAAATTTCGTTCCACTTCATGATTGTGTCCCACTTGTTGTTGATTCTTCACAAAAAATTACAGTTTTATATCTTTATGTTTGAAGCCTGAAATGTGGCAAAAGGTCGCAAAGTTCAAGGGGGCCGAATACTTTCGCAAGGCACTGTACCAGTTTTTCAGCATCACTTTGACAATCTTTTTCAGTTATAATTATTCATATATTGTATGTCACATTTAATGTTGCATCTGAGAACTAAAAGTTATCAAGTGTAGCCAGTACAAAGTACATTTTTGTCTGAAATGTAGTGAAGTAGAAGGAAAATATTCAAGTACAGATACCTCAAATGTACTTACTTATTTTCCACATCTGGCAGTGATGATTGAAAGAGGCATCTCTTACTTTGCAACTTGTGTACCATCAGGCGTACATGACCTCGTGCATCATCTGCGGAAGCACAACATCCCCATCGCAGTGGCAACCAGCTCAGCCGGTGTGACATTCCAGCTGAAGACAAGCCGACACAAGGACTTTTTTAGTCTGTTCAACCACATTGTTCTGGGTGATGATCCTCAGGTGAAGAACAGCAAACCTCAGCCCGACTCCTTCCTGATCTGTGCCAGCAGATTCAACCCTCCTGCTTCTCCGGAAAAAGTAAGAACTACAGTACAGATTACACACGTTCAACATTTTAAATCAGTTATTTAAATATTCTGTCAGATTAATCTTGAGAGAAACCAAATGCAGGACACAAGGAAGTAATTTAAAGGTTCAGGAGAATGCCCAAAAAACTAACCATTTATAGACTGGCAAAGGTTGTTGAAGGAGAACAGCCCAGAATACAAACTGCTGGTGAACGCAGCTTGCTTAGAAGTAGTGGCAGGCGTTTCAAGTTGGACCAAGATGATGGTATGAACATGAAATGGCTATTCTGGAATAGTCCAGAAAAATGGGAGGGATACGTGTAACAGCTGAAAAATGATCTACAGGAGAAACAAATACAAAAGACTAAAAAGACAGCAGGTACAGGTAACACTGTTCCTCAGCAGGGGGAAAAGTGAACAAAAAACAATGTGTAGAAGCACTCATAGGCCCCACTTACAGAAAACACTCAAAATGCCACAAAAAAAAAAAAACTGACTACATTCTCCAACAGGGAGTCAATAAGATGGCTGCAGAGGTACAGCCTGACAGCATTCAAAAGAACAAGAACCAGAGAACAGTTCTTGGTCTAATTCCAGGTGACTTGCCACATAGGAAGAGGGCAGAGCAGGCAGAGAGTCCACAAGGCAAAAACTGGCCTGGTGTTGGCAACAGATAGCAACTCGCAGAATCAAAGATGATTGGACAATACTGCAGCATGGCAAGGACTAAGCAGATGGAGAATCTAACAGGCAGAGTTCAAGCCTAAATAACAGATCTTGGTCATGAGAAGATCAGGAAATAACTGGATAGTCCTCCATACAGCAAGTTGGCTTTTTGGAAACCAGGACGTAGATGGAAGCAGGTTATGTAGGTTGTGTAATGAGGGGGGGAACGTGAGATAGTGAAAACCTGGAAGTTACTACAAAATCAGAGCCTCCAGCAGGAAGTAGGCATGGAACATGACAATATTGTCTGCCAGATTAGTCATCAGATTTGTTTTCTTCTTCTATTGCTACTTTCTGTATTGCTAGTCACAACTTTTTCCATTTCTCTAAGTTTCATTTGCTACCACATGCAAGCTGTAGAATATTGTGTTTGGGGGGGGAAAGAAAACAAATTGGCCCACCAAGAAAATTCCTGAACATTCTGATGTCCAGTCGGTGCCTGCCGTGAAGAGAGACAGTCCTGTACACAGCATCTGAGCAGACCAGCATAGAAAAAAGAATGCTCTTTATCTAGTTTATTTAGGAATGCAAATTCACATATTTTTGAATTGTTAAGCTAAGATACGAGTTGTTGACCCAATAAAAACAGAGGTCGCAACCCTAAGTTAGGGAAAGGCAGATATATAGGAAAAATTCACTTCCAGAACCAAGTACACTTTGCACCTCAAAGACAAAGGTATAAACAAATGGTCCACATATTAGTTGGAAATATGGATCCTATGGTATTCTGCTTGGGAGAGTCCTTATATTATTTGTCAGTGTTTTTGGTTGAATGACATTTTTATGGCATAGAAGATGGATAATTGTGCGGTGTTAGCTGTTTAAATGTGTCGTTGATGTTGACCCAATTGGGATTGTACATAGTATGGACCCCCTGCTTCTGAGAGTATTTCACACACACTGGGTAAAGTCATGGATTTATACTATGATATTAGAGATCCCAGAGTTACCTTCAGTGAAAACAAGTGCTGCAGCAGGTAGCGAAGACACAGAACTACTACATATGTCAACAGTTTGTCGATAGTAGGCAGCATACAAAATGTCGTATATCTAGTTCTTTTTAACTGCCTGTGTGTCAGCCACTGGCTTTTCATCTGCTGTTAACATGTTCCATTTGCAGTAATGCATGTAGAGTCTGATGTCAGCTGTTCTCTGCACTGACAGATTCACACTACTGACAGTGGCACTTTGATCAAAAGTGGTGAGCTTTCAGGGCTCATGAGCTGTTTAAGATTTAATTTCAGATACTCTGGAAGCCTTTTGTGGTGTTGAGTCAGTCTAAAATAGCTGCCAAATATTTTGCTAAAAGAAACCACAGTGTGAGCCTGACCTACTGTACTTTGATGGAAACATTCACACTGTAGATCACATGTAAAAATGTTTTTATGCTAATTTGAATTTAAATCTGTTGTTGATCACTGTTCATTGTGCGGCTTGTTCATTGTAACTGAATGATATGCTTGTCTTTAATATGATTTAACTATGTTTAATACTCTGAATTGTGTACCACTCTAGTGTCTTTTGGAAATATACTGTACAGTGTTAATGATTTGTTCATTTTTTAGAATTTAATAGTAGAAAGCCCCGCGACCCCATTCGGGACTAAGCGGTATATGGTAAATGAGATGAAATGAGATAGTAGAAATCAAAGGTGAAACTGGAATGTCCAGGAGTCGGAAAACCTGTTGACATGTCTGTCAGCACAAAGGGTTCAAATTCAAATAGTCCTGCAGCAGATTGTCATTTATCTTGGAATATAAACATCAGGAACAAGTATATAATCACTTTTAAAGGCCAAATATATTACACACACAAGGAATTTGTCTCCTGCACAGAATTGAGGTGGCTATCTGTGGCGCCAATTCGCACACACCAATGTGGCGCTGTCCCTGCAAGGTGCTGCTCTGGCCATTGGAAGCAACTTGGGGTTCAGTGCCCAAGGACACTTTGACATGTGGACTAGGGAGAATGAAAATTTAATCTCTGACCGCTCTACCTGCTGAGCCACAGCCACCCCTCCAAAGACTGATAAACAAGTTCTCATTGAAAGATTGCATCAAGTTACAGAAGGTAGCCTGGAGGTGAATAACTTCAGTTCTTCTCAACTCACTCAACTCAACTTTATATATATAGCGCTTTACCACAACACAGCTGACCAAAGCGCTTAACATACCATACAAATCTAAAATCATCACATAAAAAAACTATAAACAATAAAACAAACTAACACTACAGACAGAGTCTCATTCCTGGCCAAACACCAATGAATACAAGTAGGTCTTCAAATAAGACTTAAAAGTAGACAGCGAGGGGGCCTGCCTAATATAAAGCGGCAAACCCCCCAACCAATAACCGAGTGGCAGCATTCTGGACCCTCTGGAGGCGGGCAAGACCCAACTGACTGACTCCAGCGTACAGTGCATTACAGTAATCCATACACGATGTAATAAATGCATGGATCGCTGTCTCCAAATGCTGCCGCAACAAAAAGGGTTATAGTTTCACTAACTGCCTTAAATGGAAAAATCCAGATTTTACAACCGCATTAATCTGGCTCTCTATTTTCAAATCGGAGTCTATTTTAACACCCAAATCAGTGACCACCGGTCGCACATACTGCCCCAAGAAACCTAAGTCTACTGGAGGAGGGTCACCAGACATATTCTGACAAACACTATAACCTCAGTTTTAGCATCATTTAACTTTAAACTGTTTAACGACATCCAGCCCTTAATATCAGCAAGACATGCTAAAAGCGGTTGAATCGAGTAGGTGTCCTTCTTACTCAGTGGCATAATAATCTGGACATCGTCAGCATAGCAATGAAAAGAGACCCCATGTTTTCTAAAGATAGAGCCAAGGGGAAGTAAATATAGTGAAAAAAGCAAAGGCCCAAGAATGGAGCCCTGTGGGACCCCAGATAACAAAGGGATTGTCACAGATTCAACATCTGCCAACCCGAAAGAGACCGATCTACCCGATAAATATGACTTAAACCACGCTAGGGCAACACCATGAGTGCCCACTAAATCTTGAAGCCAAGATATTAAAATGTCATGGTCAACCATGTCAAAGGCAGCAGTCAAGTCCAGCAGGACAAGAATCACATATTCACCCGCATCAGTGGCCAAATAAATATCGTTAACCTTCAGTAAGGCTGACTCTGTACTATGCATGGGTTTAAAACCAGATTGAAAAACCTCCAATAAGTTATTCTCATCTAAAAAGGATTTCACCTGCGCATAGACCACTTTTTCCAAGATTTTCGAAATAAAAGGTAACTTAGAAATAGGCCTAAAATTACTCAACATGGATTGATCCAGATGTGGCTTTTTGAGTAGAGGTTGCAAAACTGCATGCTTAAAATAACCAGGCACAACACCAGAAGATAAACTACTAAGTATCAGCTCATGGTGCCGAGAGTTCGGACCGAAAAAGGGAAACAGGCTTTTGGATTTGCCGCTCCCTCTTCGTGGAATAGTTTCCAAGCAGATTTTAAACTTACTGAATTATGCTCAGTTAAAGCTTTTTATTCCCTTATGGCTCTTAGGCAACAGGACTCTATTGGTCAGTGTAGGTGTTTTTAAATTGGTTGTATTGTTGATTATTGTATTTATGGTTTTGATTGTTTAAATGTTTAATGGTTTTGATTGTATTGAAACTTATGTATTGACGACATGTGTTGTTGACCTCTTGGCCAGGTCACCCTTGTAAAAGAGATCGTGATCTCAATGGGTTTTTTACCTGGTTAAATAAAGAGAAGTACTATTAATAATTTCCAAAATTGTGCCTCCAGTACATGGGAAGACTTCCTTAAATAAAGCCGGAGAAACGACATCTCGAGGGGAGCCAGATGGCTTAGCCTGGGCAACCACTCCCTCCAAAAAAGTCAGAGTTACCGGCTCAAAAACATCAAAAGTAGTCAAACAAGGAGTAAAGACCGAAGGATCGGGCACTAACCCTACCACAGTGGCCTTTGTAGTAGCAACCTTCTCATTAAAATAAACTAAAAACTTATTACATTGTTCAA
>NW_018128413.1:112103-123845 GCF_001952655.1 Monopterus albus
ACGCCGGCCATAAAATCTGCAAAGTCATTCACAAAGTCCTTGTTATATCTCGGTGGCCTATAAATGACAGCACACAGTACAGGATCCGAACGACCCACCTCAAGTAAAGTCATTTCAAAACTAGAAAACGTAGGCAGAGGTAAAGTGTACTGCCTACAAAAAAAAGGTTGCTTTAAAAACACACGCTGTCCCTCCACCACAGCCTGACATGTGTGGCGAGCTAAAAAACGAACAACCCACCGGCAAGAGGTCCGTAAAAGCACTAAAATCCCCGGCATACACCCAAGTCTGTGTGAGAAAGAGAAGATCCAAATCCATAGAGTTAAAAAAGTCCCTTAAAATAAAGGTTTTATTCCTCAGCGAGCGGACATTCACCAGGCCAAACCTTGCCAGGTCCCAAGGCACCACCGGCTGCGAAACCGGTTGTTAAGTATGTAAGATGAGCCTTTAGTCTCACCAACCGCCCACTATGCCGGCCCCGCCGACGGAAACGTTTCCGCCAGGGGAACAAGGCTGAGGCCTGGAGCAAATAGGCCAGGATCCCCGATAAAACCGGGGGAACAGTTCCTCGTCTGTCACGTCCAAGCACACATAGATCCCCGCCCTTAAATTGAAGACCCAGAAGAAAACGGCGATCATACACCAGCAGAGACTCAGTCCTTGATACACCAGCAATTAAAAACACCACAATCATCAGCCAGAATGAGAGCAACAGACGAGCAGCCACCAACACTGGCGCCATCTTGAAACTGTTCATCCTCATCCTTCTTTGTAACAGTTGGCTGAGAAGATGGTTATTCTTTTATCCCTCAAAACTCCACCAGTCAAATGGTTATGTTTACATCTACACAGGATTAGTCAATCCCAAATGAGATGGGATTTGTTGCATCTTGATGGGAAGCGCTGCCACAGAGCCTGCTTGCCATACTAGCCAGGGAATATCATCGCCATGGATACTGATAGATGCCTTGGTCATTCAGTGTTATCTCCAGTTGTTCCTAATTAGCATTGGTTAGTGCCCCGCCAATGCCCATAAAAGGGTATGAAACTGCAGGGCCATGTGCATCTCACACAAAAATGGAAATGAGAAGTTGAGAAAGCCAGGAACACTACAACAAATATCTAAAGACAATGAACTCCAAACCAAAGTGTCTAACTTAAATCTTTTAATATTATATACAGTGGTGTGAAAAAGTGTTTGCCCCCTTACTGATTTCTTATCTTTTTCATGTTTGTCACACTGTAATGTTTCAGATCGTCAAACAAATTTATATATTAGTCAAAGATAACACAAGTAAACACATCATGCAGTTTTTAAATGAAGGTTTTTATTATTAAGGGAAAACAAAATCCAAAACTATATAGCCCTGGGTGAACAAGTGTTTGCCCCCTAAACCTAATAACTGGTTGGGCCACCCTTAGCAGCAACAACTGCAATCAAGCATTTTCAATCAAGCGTTTTCGATAACTTGCCATGAGTCTTTTACAGCGCTGTGGAGGAATTTTGGCCCACTCATCTTTGCAGAATTGTTGTAAGTCAGCCACATTGGAGGGTTTTCGGGCATGAACTGCCTTTTTAAGGTCATGCCACAGCATCTCAATTGGATTCAGGTCAGGACTTTGACTAGGCCACTCCAAAGTCTTCATTTTGTTTTTCTTCAGCCATTCAGAAGTGGACTTGCTGGTGTGCTTTGGATCATTGTCCTGCTGCAGAACCCAAGTTCGCTTCAGCTTGAGGTCACAAACGGATGGCCGGACATTCTCCTTCAGGATATTTTGGTACACAGCAGAATTCATGGTTCCATTTATCACAGCAAGTCTTCCAGGGCCTGAAGCAGCAAAACAGCCCCAGACCATCCCACTACCACCACCATATTTTACTGTTGGTATGATGTTCTTTTTCTGAAATGCGGTGTTACTTTTACGCCACACATAATGGGACACACACCTTCCAAAAAGTTCAACTTTTGTCTCGTCTGTCCACAGAGTATTATCCCAAAAGTCTTGGGGATCATCAAGATGTTTTCTGGCAAAACTGAGACGAGCCTTTATGTTCTTTTTGCTCAGCAGTGGTTTTCGTCTTGGAACTCTGCCATGCAAACCATTTTTGCCCAGTCTCTTTCTTATGGTGGAGTCATGAACACTCAGCTTAACTGAGGCAAGTGAGGCCTGCAGTTCTTTGGATGTTGTTGTGGGGTCTTTTGTGACCTCTTGGATGAGTTGTCGCTGCGCTCTTGGGGTAATTTTGGTCGGCTGGCCACTCCTGGGAAGGTTCTCCACTGTTCCATGTTTTCGCCATTTGTGGATAATGGCTCTCACTGTGGTTCGCTGCAGTCCCCAAGCTTTAGAAATGGCTTTATAACCTTTTCCGGACTGATAGAGCTCCATTATTCTCTTTCTCATTTGTTTTTGAATTTCTTTGGATCTCGGCATGATGTCTAGCTTTTGAGGATCTTTTGGTCTACTTCACTTTGTCAGGCAGGTCCTATTTAAGTGATTTCTTGATTGCGAACAGGTGTGGCAAGAGAAATTGAACTCAGGTGCGATAAACCAGTGTTTTGACAGGGGGGCAAACACTTGTTCACACAGGGATCTATAGTTTTGGATTTTGTTTTCCCTTAATAATAAAAACCTTCATTTAAAAACTGCATGATGTGTTTACTTGTGTTATCTTTGACTAATATATAAATTTGTTTGACGATCTGAAACATTACAGTGTGACAAACATGCACAAAGATAAGAAATCAGTAAGGGGGCAAACACTTTTTCACACTGTAACTGTAGAAATGTGCATAAATGTGTTCTTGAGTGTGTGTAGATTCTGTTCTTACCTAAGAACAAATCCCCCCCAAAAAAACATTGGTGAATGCCAGTATCTTTGTGAAAACTTCTTAATTGGGTTTTACAAACAAATTAGTTCTTAAGGATGGTTGATAAAAGAGACCCAATGACTCACCTCTTACAAGAATGCCATAAATCAAAAGCCATGCCTTCTGTATAGTGTGGAGGTGGTGTGTGTCGCTTGGTTGTGTTGCCTGAACTGATGGAACGCTGGCCTCCTCTTTGTAGCGGTGGTCAGTATCCATAGGCTCCGTGATACAGTGAGAAACCTATGACAGATGTGGGAAGAGAACTGAGTGCATACAGAATCCATACCAGTTTAGTAGACCATGATACAGGTTCCTGGGAACAGATACAATGGAGTGTGGCCTCCAAATGCTAGTTGCATGTAGTGCAAGCAAAATTTGGAAGCAGTAGTAAGCCTAGGGCTGGGAAACATTAAGTTTTTTCAATGTTTCAATATTGATACTGTTGGACTTCACCAGTCCTGCGTGTTCTTTTATGAAGAATGCTTGAAGTCAAATCTGCCTTCAAGATATTTAATACAATATTTAAGAAAAGCAATACAGAGCTCTGGGTTCCGTCTCTATCTGAGGCCCTGACTCTAAACAGCAAAACCGTTCAACTTGCCTTCGGAACAAGAGGAACGCCTATACTCCTAAGCCCAGAGAATTTATAATACAGTTTTTTGAATATGCAAATGACGGTAGATCTGACGTCATCCGTGTTGTCCTTGGTTGGTTTGTTGACCTCGTTCTGACCCCTCATTTGGTGATCTTGTCGCCAGGCAGATTTTGATCTGTGAAGTTCTAAGAACAACATCCTGACCTTTCTATGCCCTAAGCACATAGGCAGTTTTAGAGACAGCACCTCTGGCTCATGTCTCATCTACCCTTGTGACAGGCAGCGTTGCTATGCAACCTGGCCCTGTTTCTTACAGCCTACACAGGTTCTGTTATTGTCAGCTCCAAGTCTCCTATATTCTTAAAGACAAGTGAAATGGTTAACTGAAAGGAAATTATAAAGCATATTATGCTAAAATAAACATGTAGATATATTTGCTAATGCAGATTATAATGTTAATTATAGAAGGCTAAGCATTTCCTATAATGTTGATAAATGTTGATAATATAAGACCAATCATAAAAGAACTTCTACCCACTGCTTACAACACTTTTGCAGACAGTTTAGTCATCACAGTCTGCACTCTCTGTGTCTGCTTGGTTTCTGGTTGACCTGGGTCTCCTCACTTTGACACACAAGCATGTTAAGGTTAAGGTTTGTAATGCCTTAACCTATGCCTACGCTCATAAATTTTACTGAGCGTATTAATCTCCCCTTAGAAGAGTGTGGATTCTTTGCTGAGGCCGTCCAATCAGGCCCTGTCCATTGTGTGACCCACAATATGTGTGATATAGGGTTGGAAAAAGCTCAGCCAAGATTTCCACTGTTGGAAAAGTACACATATACCTCGTTGTTCGGGAGTGGCTGGCTCCAACAGGCCCCAGTAGATGTCTGCCCACTGATCTTGTGTTGGATCTGTGATGGGGGCCAACCACAGTTGGTGTCTGTCCGAGGGACTGGAAGAACAGTTCAAAACATGTCCATTTGGGAAAGTGACCTGCAGCCCATCTGCACTACAATGCACCACAGCTCCACACTTGACAAGAATGTCTCTCTCCATTAGGTTGACAGGACAGTTCACAGAGGCCAAGTATTTATGTTCAAAACATTGGCCAGCCACTTCTGTCATAAGTGGTCTGGTGAATGGCATATTTTCTGGTCTCCCAGAGAACCCCACAACAGGAACCTTGTCGTTGGATAACTGTTCAGCTGGCACAGGCTTATTCAGAGTCGAGTATCGAGCCCCCGTATCCAAAAAGCAGTTCCTCTTTATTTACAGTCAGAGACAAGTAGGGGTCTGCCAAACCTACTGGCTCTAGAGTTCCCAGGCCCCATCAGGCACGATGATGAAATTGTCCATTCCCTGGTGCTGCTCCAGGGTTGGGAGCAAGATGTGGTGGCCCTTGAGGTTGTGGCTGTGGCTGTGGGAGAAGCCAGCCCCTCCCTGTCCATTGGCACAGCTTCTTGCCCAATGACCGATCTGGCCACACAGGTGGCACACGTCAGTCCTGCTCTGTCTACCTCTTCCTCTCCCACTCGGCCCCCAGCCCCTTCCACGTGCTCTGGGACCCCACCTGGGCTGATATTGGGGTACCCAGGCTTGAAAAGGAGGTCCTGCCATTTTAGGCTGAAGAGGCTGTGGTCCAGCTCCCTGAGTTACTGGCTGCTGAACAAGTTGCTGAGCTTTGCTGGCTTTTTTCTGATCATTAACTTTAACTTTATTTCTGGCTTCCTGCAACTGCATTTTAGTCAGCTGATTTTTTTAAATCATTAATTTCAGCCTGCTTCTCTCCCTCTTTTTTCTGGTGTCCTTTTAAATGATGAACTAAATGACCCTCCCACTTATTATCATCAGCACAAGGGAGGTCAGGGTTTTCATTCATCTTTTCTCTGACCTCAGTTGGCACACATACCAGAACTGCTGTTCTGTACATGATTTGCTGTGTCTCATCTGTCCCTGGGTGGGTCCCTGTAGATTCTGTCCACTCCTTCTTACACCTCTCAATAAACTGAGTGGGACACCTCTGTAGATTCTGTCCCCTCCTCCTTACACCTCTCAATAAACTGAGTGGGACCTTCATCTGGTTTCATTCTACATGACATCTGTTGTATTTTACTTTTAGGTAAAGGCCACTTTTGTTGCATGGCTCTGCCTATGACTGTGGAGTTTTCAACAAAAGACTCATGATTCCCTAACCTTTCTGTTCCAGCTTCATACTCCACCTGCTGCACATCCCACGCATTTGTGCATCTAGCCATCAGAGCCCTGAAGTCTCCCATCACCAGAGTGTGTTCTCTCTGCCAGAGGAGGAAGCCGTTCTACTACTGTTGGTGTCTGTGAAGTTAAACGGTTTATATTGAACTCCCACTGGGGTGTGTAACAGGGGTAACTGTAATGTTTTTCCCTCTTTGCGGGGCCTCAGGTTATACCGCACAGTCTTCTGTGACAGATCTGGTCTGGGCTCCACCTCCTCTTCCCCCTCACTTCCTTCCTCATCAGTCTCCTCTTGTTTGCCTGTCTTCATTGCCTTCTTACAGAAATCCTCTGCAACATCTATAAAACTCAGCATTTCTTCCTCATAGTCATTAATTTCCTGTTCTTTCTTTCTTAATTCCATGTATTTTTTCTCACTATCCTTTTGATTATGCCACCTCTTCTTTTGGTCAAGAAAAGGGTCCTCTGAGCAGGGTCTGCAGGTGCATTCTGGGGGATGTGGGGTAAGCTTCATCCCTTTATTTTCCTTTTCTACCTCGGACCTAGGGTGCTGTGGTCCGGCCCCTGTTCTTCCCTGATACCCTGTCTCCTGAATGTCAAACACTCCTGTCATTTCTTTTTTTATTTCTACCATTGGTAGTTGGAACTGTGGTGGATCTACATACGGTGGGGAAATTTCAGGATACAGTGAAGGTGCTGAAGGAGTTATGTTGGTTTTTCTATCTTTATTTTCTGGGGTTGTGTCTCTCCCCTGCTTTTTTTTTGCTAATTTAAGATTAGTCAAAACTGTAATGCCTGCCATTGTCATGTTATGTAATAAGGCACTTTGATCAGCAGCAGTTTGCATTTCAGTCTTTCTCTTCCTTTTCACTATCCCTTCATATTCCCCTATTCTTTTCTGCTTCTCTGATCCTTTCATACCACTTTGAAGTTGTTTTAATTTCATTCCACCATTCTCCGACACTTTCTTCCTCCTGTAACTCATTTCTACCAACTTCTTTGTCAAATTCTCCCTCCATTATTCCACAATACAAGGTCAAAAATACACGTTCTTTTTATTAATATGTGTTCCCCTTGACTTAGTGTGTGAATGACTCCGTCGGTCAGCCTGGTAGACTTGCAAAACAACCTTCTACACCAATTAGATTGGTGCGGTCTTGCACTGGGTGTTTATTCACAGTCTATCCAAGCTTTTTAGTGCACACACCAAAAAGCTACACCACCTCTGTGTGTTGTGTACAGTTGTGTACAGAACAGGAGAGAACAGGATCATGTGTCCTTTAAATTGTCTGTCTCCTGGAAACCACCCACAATGTATGAAAAATAAAAATAGTAAAACACAAGTGGCCAGTCTCACTGAGACCCTTGTGAAGTTGCAAAAGCCGAGGTTTTGTTATCACCGTTTGGTTTCCCACCTCAACTATCTGTCTCCACGACACCACATTCAAATAGAACCTGTAAAAGGAACAATCTTTATTCAGTCAAGAAATTATTATATACATGTAGTTTTTACTGCGATTTCTTGGCTCTTTTTGCAGACTTCTCAATGCAAAGGACTCCAACCTTATTTCCCTATTTTGATTGTAATTACTAAATCTTTCAACCCTGAATTTTTCCTGGACTCGAACCGGGAAATTTTATGTAATTAGGAATTTATCTGATTTTTAATCAGAAGGGCCTCCAACCCAGGGAAATATATATTTATCACGACTTGAACCTGAAGGGCCTTTCACCCAAGGAATTTATCAGAACTTAATATCTGAAGGGCCTCCAACCCAAGGAATTTATCAGGATTCTCTACCTGAAGGGCCTCCAACCCAAGGATTTTATCAGGATTTACTACCTGAAGGGCCTCCAACCCTGACGTCACTTCACTTATTCTTATTATTACTTTTCAAAAATATTAATGACGTATTTAGAAAACCACACCACTTTGTTTTAAAATATTCAATATGCAGAACTTTTGTTAAGAAGGTTTTCTGCTTACCTTTTAGTGCGGCCGCAGTGGTATGATTATTCTTCAGACGTCATCTCTTACATCTTCATCATGTCAAGGTCACCAAATTGTTGGACTTAACCAGTCCTGCGTGTTCTTTTATGAAGAATGCTTGAAGTCAAATCTGCCTTCAAGATATTTATTACAATATTTAAGAAAAGCAATACAGAGCTCTGGGTTCTGTCTCTATCTGAGGCCCTGATTCTAAACAGCAAAACCGTTCAACTTGCCTTCGGAACAAGAGGAACACCTATACTCCTAAGCCCAGAGAATTTATAATACAGTTTTTTGAATATGCAAATGACGGTAGATCTGACGTCATCGGTGTTGCCCTTCATCCTCGTTCCTTGGTTGGTTTGTTGACCTTGTTCTGACCCCTCATTTGGTGATCTTGTCGCCAGGCAGATTTTGATCTGTGAAATTCTAAGAACATCATCCTGACCTTTCTATGCCCTAAGCACATAGGCAGTTTTAGAGACAGCACCTCTGGCTCATGTCTCATCTACCCTTGTGACAAGCAGCGTTGCTATGCAACCTGGCCTTGTTCCTGTTTGTGGTTTCCTGTCTATTTCTTACAGCCTTACAGCCTACACAGATTCTGTTATTGTCAGCTCCAAGTCTCCTGCACTCTTAAAGACAAATTAAATGGTTAACTGAAAGGCAATTATAAAGCATATGATACTAAAATAAACATGTAGATATATTTGCTAATGCAGATTATGATAATTATAGAAGGCTAAGCATTTGCTATACTGATGATAAATGTTGATAATATAAAACTTATACCCACTGCTTACTTCTGCAGACAGTTTAGTCATCTCAGTCTACTCCTGCGCTTGTTTCCTGTTTATCTGAGTCTCTGCACTTAGACACCTACTCACACACAGCATTTCAAGTGCACAGCATTACAAAAATCAAGCAGATTAAACAAACAATCTTTTAAGCAGTTTTGCAAATACATAACATAGCACTATATTATTTTATCAAGAATTTCTTTCTACAATACCCAGACGTGGTGGGCGGATCGATCTAAAGTATCGATAGCATCAGTACCAACGTTGGTATTGGTAGTGATCGATACTTGCGTGATGAATTAACCCACCTGTTGTGTTCTGGTCAAATCTGACCAATTTACAAGTTTCCTCTCTAAAAAAAAAAAAGTGCAGTAAAGTTAATCTGTTTGTCATGAGGTTCCCTTACTTTGTTCACAAACGGCATTTGAACACATAAAATTAATTTGAAATATTTTTATAAAAATTTGTGTTTTTTGGAACATGTATACACCCATAGTGTTCCCAGTCAAAAATGGCCAGTCATTGGAAATGAATGGGCTTTAGAGGAGGAAGTGTCAGAGGTTGAGGATGACACAGAGTACAACCCAGAGGAGGAAGACTCTGACGCTGATAGGAAGAAGATATTTCCTGGATGTCATCCCAACTTGAGAGAAGAGGTCAGCTTCCAAGTGAAAATGTCATCAGTATCCGTATCGGTATCAGCAATACTGGCCCTGTATTTACTTGGTATCAGATCGATACCAAATTTTGCGGTATCGCACACCCCTAATACCCAGTATGAAAATGTCATATTATATCTTGCTTTTCAGAGTAGTTGTGTTGCTGAGCTTTTGATAGGATTTGATACCCAGTGCTATCATCACAACTCAGTTGCTCTGTATAAGTTCACAGCTTTAAATTAGAGCATAGATTTATGTGGGAATAGCAGTTTTAAACTGACCTTTTGTTGCCCAACATACAGTAGCATAAAATGTTAATCACTCAGCAGATCTGCCATTGCTGATGTTCTAACCTTTAACCTGAATAAAAAGTGATAGATACCATATATGTCACGTCTGCTTCACCTCACCTGATGAATCTGGGGCAAGCTGCACGGGTGTAGCTGATTGTCACCTTCACAGCTGTTCCCCATCCTGTCATCAGCTAACACCTTACTTAACTGACTCACAAATTGCACTCACCACCTCATTCGTCTTTCTTGTCGAACCTTTGACAGCCAACCTACATATTGCTTATGATCTCAGCATCCTGCAACAACAACATGGCTGATCCTCCTCTCAGCTGTTTTTTTTTTTCCTGCTCCCAGTAAGAGTCCTACTGGACACTGACAATCCTCATCACTGCTGTCTTTTCCTTCTCCCAATAAGCGTCCCACTCGACACAAACACTCCTCATCTCAGCTGTCATTTCCTCCTCCAGCCTGCCTGCTCTTCGCCGGCTCAGCCTTACGCTGTCTCCTTCCTCCAACCCACTAAGAACAATTTCTGGCGGCCCACATCGTGGCTTGTGGCCAGTCCCACTAGAGCCCGAGTTCTTGCATTCTGAATCCACCTATCCGGCACCTGGCTGACTGATCAATGTTTAAGTACAAAAATTGCCTTTGTAAATGGCTTTTGGGTAATATAACACTCATAGTGCAATGAAAAAGAAATTCAAAAAGTGAACAATCAAGGTTCCTTATACTGAATTTGGCCATTTATAGACTATTTTAACAGGGAAGTTTGAGGCATCCATTAGAGCTGTTCTCACAAATTCGTCTCCTCATCTCTCACTTCTAAGCTTTTTGCTACAAATAGGTCTGCCTGTGTGTGGCACAGCGCACCTTATTTTTTAATCTGGAGCCAGGGCTGGCATTTTTCTTGATGAGATATGAAACTTCGGCTCAGAGGGGAATCGACAGAGTGTTCAGTGGAATAACGAATGATGAAGGCGTCACTCCCTGACTTCCGACAGAGGGAGAGGAGGAGGGGTGAGTGGCAAAGACACAAGACAGAGGGGGTTGAGGTGGAGAGCAGACAGAGGCAAAGCTAGAGGGAGGACGGTGGAAAGGAGGAAGTACACAAAAGAAGGAGCCATATGGTATTAACACACATCCAATTGTCAGCTCTTCCTGCTCAAATTCATCTCTAATGAAAAAACACCCACTTGTTTTTTTTTCATTAAAAAGAAATGGGCAGAAAGACACATGCATGCCACATGTCTAAGTCCACACATACAAACATAGACTTGCTAATGAAAAGATCTCCTGTGCAATGCAGTGCCTTGGTTTATTTTAAAGTCACTAGAAAGACTTATTTTGGACAGACTAGAAAACAGTGGGGGCCTGGTAGTCTGATGACCTGAGAGGCTGCTTCCTTATATACAGTAGGATGCATCCACATTGTGTATTGCCTTAAAACTAATAAGAAATATTTTAATATTTTATCAATCAATCAATCCTAAATTTAACAGGACGAAGCTGAAGTCTTCCGGTTCTTGTACCATGCTAACTCTAAGAGATGAGGCAGTCCAAGTAGCTTCAAAACAGTGCTGATTTATTCAGTGAACACAGGTAAGAATTAACATTACACGCTCAGGTATCTTCCACCTTCAACATGCACGCAGGCAGCTGAATCATGAAAAACCCTGAACCTCAACAGGCCTATACATTTATCTCTTCGGTGGGGCTAGCCCCATTCTACACAGGAACATCAACCCTGACGTGTCCCTGGTGCCAGCTTTGCAGCTGACCATAGCAGTAGTCAAAACATGAAGCAAATCAATGTGTGTGTGTCTGTTGATTAAGTGGTGTGTAGCTAAAAACATTCTCACACGACCTATAGTGACATGTCATGACATTAAACATAAGAAAATATTATGGCTAAGCCTACAGTTATACACATCATAATAATAATATTAAACATCCTGTCTGCTGACAGTCATCAACTTTTCTCTCTAGTTATCCTTGACCATATGCACCCTGTAAAAACTCATGAGCATGACTAAGCATTTAATAGCCTACCTAAACATCCTATCTCCACTAAACATTTCTAATACATAAAGTACCTAACCAATGTCTATCTGACTAAAAATACCTAACAATTCCCCCTTTCGACATGACCAAAATCGTGTCGACCCAAATCAGTTTCCCCAGATGAAGCTACCTAGTGCTTCAAGAGGTGAGAGGCCCCCCACCAAAGCCACTCCCTCAAGGGTAAACTACAGAGCTGAGTACTTCAGGGAAAAATGAACTAAAAACACAAAAAGGGTTACAGCATGTAAGCAGGTTCTTC
>NW_018128413.1:126719-128459 GCF_001952655.1 Monopterus albus
TATGAATGTCCTTGAAGAGCTGAACATTTTGATAGCTGAAATAGCTGAAAGTTTGCTGAAGTAGAATTTTCCCATTCATTTGAATGGGGCATGATTTTCAAAATAAAGCAAAATATTTAAAATGTATGAAGTTTTGAAAAGTTCTGAAAAGTAGTATGAATGTCTTTGAAGAGCTGAACATTTTAATAGCTGAAAGAATGCTGAAAGTATGAAGAAGTAAAAATTTCCCCATTCATTTCTATGGGGAAATTTTTTCAGAATAAAGCTGAATATTTTAAAAAGTATAAAAGTTACAAAAAAGTTGTATACATCCGCGCATGTGCTGAATCAGCATCCATACAATAATAAAGAAGATAACAAGAATGTGGATGCGAGCATCCACACTAATTATCCTTCTGTCTTCAAACTTTAACATTTGATATCACTGAAAAAGTGAATTTAACGCTAACATGAAGCTACTACTGTGTTAGTGTGTTTGAGTGAACCGCCACATTATTAATACATAACCTTGTTATTGCTATTTGCTTTTCAAAAATCTAACATAAAACAGATTAAAATGTTTTACATATAACCGATATCAGAAGATACACCGACACGTTTTGTTCATTGGTTAATGCCATTGTACTGTATGTTTGTTTTTGTTTTAATGTTATTTAGTACACTTGATGTTAACTCTTGAAACTTACTAAAAGACACCTGCATGATACAGAACATCTAACTGTTTATAATGTAAATTTGACTAGCACAGAATCAGAATCTGCTTTATTGGCCAGGTGTGTCAGACACGAGGAATTTGACTCTGGTACATCAGGTCTCAATGTGTATGTACATATCCCCATGCAAGGGGCAAGTAAACAGTAACCCAAAACAAGGCTGTGTAATATAACAAAATAAGCAGTATTAACAGCAAAAAAAACAGTGCAAACAATGCAAAAGAAGCAGACAGTAAACAATGCAGACAAAGGAAATTGAAATGAGATAAATAGGAATAAAAGTATTTAAAGCTAGAGACCTGTTCAAATCTGTATAATCTGTACAAGGTATATTTACAGGTATTGCACTTAGGGCTATTGTCCAGTCATACTGTCGTGGGTTAAGTGTTCATCAGAGTGATGGCCTGGGGGAAGAAACTGTCCCTGCGACAGGTTGTCTTGGTGCACAGTGACCTGTAATACCGTCCAGAGGGGAGGAGTTTAAAGCTAGAGACCTGTTCAAATCTGTATAATCTGTACAAGGTATATTTACAGGTATTGCACTTAGGGCTATTGTCCAGTCATACTGTCGTGGGTTAAGTGTTCATCAGAGTGATGGCCTGGGGGAAGAAACTGTCCCTGCGACAGGTTGTCTTGGTGCACAGTGACCTGTAATACCGTCCAGAGGGGAGGAGTTTAAACAGATTGTGTCTGGGATGTGAGGGGTCTGCAGTGATCCTCTCCACCCTCCTTATGACCCGTGAGGTGTACAGGTCCTCCATGGAGGGCAGGCTTGCACCAATGTCCTTTTCTACAGTCCTGACTGTCCGCTGAAGACTGTATTTGTCCTGTTTGGTTGCTGAGCCAAACCAGACAGCCACTGGTGGCCCAACAGGGACACCTCAGACGCCATCGCAGCTGCCCTCCACTATTCCCTTTCTCACCTGAAAAATGGAGACTCCTACATCGGGATACTCTTCATTGACTACAGCTCCGCCTTCAACACAGTTGTCCCCCACAAACTCACCCACAAACTGTCCACACTAGG
>NW_018128413.1:129059-144222 GCF_001952655.1 Monopterus albus
CCTCCCCTCCAGCCGGAGGTTCAGAAGTGTGAAATGCAGGACCTCTAGACTGAAAACTTTCTTTCCCTCTGCCATTAAACTTCTAAACAGCTGAGGAGTTTATTACCAGGAAATACATGATGTACTGTCAACCTCTACTGTTTACATTCTCAGTTTGCACATGCATAATTGCACATTAACTGTTGACTGCTGCACATGCTGCTCCCATGCAGCATACATTCTCTTATTATATTCTTATATTTTTTTTATTATATTGCTGCATTTGCTGCTTAAAGTGCCTTAGATTTTGTTACTTATCTATTTTATATTTCATCTGTATTTTTGTGGCATTCATGTGGACGGCAAAGTAAGAATTTCATTGTACAGGGAAACACGTTTCCTAGCTGTGCATATGACAAATAAACACTTTGACCTTTGACTTTGAGACTGGACAGGCTTTGACAAACTCATGTGCATCCTTATCTACTGTAGGCCACCAAAAGTGTTGCTTCAAGAGGGAGGTAGTTTTGTGTATGCCGGGATGGCAAGTCAGACAGGAGTGAGCCCACTGTAAGACCTGAGACCGTACCAGATCTAGAATGAACAGCCAGTCTGGGGGTATGTCGCAGATGGTGCTGTTGAGCCTCATGGATGGTCTCCTCAATTTCCCAGGAGATGGCAGCTACCACACAGGATGAGGGCAGGATGGTATCTGGAGCTCCCTCAGTGATGGCTGGGCTAAACTGCCGTGATAGGGTGTCCAGCTTCTGGTTACTGGATCCAGGGCGGAAGGTGAGAGTGAACCAGAAACGGGCAAAGAAAAGTGCCCAGCGTGTTTGCCTGGGGTTGAGTCTTTTAGCAGACTGCAGAGATGTGAGGTTTTTATGGTCTGTCCACACCACAAATGGTTGGTCTTCACCCTCTAGCAGGTGGCGCCATTCCTCCAAGGCCAGTTTTACAGCAAGAAGCTCCCTATCCTGCACATCATAGTTATGCTCTGCCAGGGTAAATCACCATGAGAAAAAGGCACATGGGTGGAGGATGTGGTCCTTCTCTGCCCTCTGAGAAAGGATGGCACCCACACCTGTCTCCAAAGCATCCACCTCAACAATAAACTGCTTGGTAGTATCTGGTTGGATGAGCACCGGGGATGTAGTGAACCACTCCTCAGTCCACGCAAACCTCACCTTGCTATATGTTAAATGGGTGAGGGGCACTGCAACAGAACTGTAGCCCCAAATAAAGTGTTGGTAAAAGTTTGCGAAACCGAGGAAGTGTTGCAGGTTCTTCCAGTTCTTGGGAGTGGGCCAGGACGTGATGGCAGTGATCTTAGCTGGGTCTGCCTTGATCTTGCCCTTCTCCACAATGAAGCCCAGGAATGATTCAGTCAGTGTGAAATTCACGTTTCTCAGCCTTTGCATATAGACGATTCTTCAGGAGAAACGATGACGGTGTTTTGCAAGAGAGGATGAGAAGATTATTATCATCTAAGTAGACGAACACGAATCTGCCAATAAAATCCCTCAGCACATCATTGATCAGAGCCTGGAACACTGCGGGAGTGTTAGTGAGGCCAAAGGGCATGGCAAGATACTCGAAGTGACCTAGAGGGGTCTTGAAGGCAGTCTTTCATTTGTCCCTCTCCCTGATCCTCACCAAATGATAAGCATTTCACAGGTCTAGCTTGGTGAAAATGGATGGCCCCTGTAAAGACTCAAAGACAGAGTAAAGCAATGGTAGTGGATATTTATTCTTATATGTGGTATTATTTAACCTTCAATAACCAATGCACGGATGGCGAGAGCCGTCCTTCCCCACAAAAAAACCCATGGCCCCTAGTGGTGATGATGAGGGTTGGATGATACCTGCTCTGAGGGAGTCCTGGATGTAATCCTCCATTGCTTGTCTTTCAAGTTTGGAAATGTTGTACAGCCTGCTGGATGATAGAGGTGCACCAGGGAGATAAATGGCACAGTGATAAGGCCGTCGTGGGGGTAACGATAGAGCCTGGGCCTTACTGAACACTTCTTTGAGATCATGGTATTTAGGTGGTACAAGAGACAGTTCTGGGTCCGAGGGTGCCACTGCTGGGCCAGTGGAGTGTTTGGGAGGATGTGGCAGGAGGATGAACTTACTGGGCTCCATCTGGTGATGTACCAGTGACCCAGTCAATCTGTGTGTTGTAAATACATAGCCATGAATGTCCTAATGCCACAGGTGTTTGAGGAGTCTTCAGGATTTTGAAACGAGTGGTCTAATGATAGTTGCCAGTGATGATTAGAGGTATGGGAGGAGTCTGTTCTGTGATTATAGCTAGAGGTTGGCCGTCAATGGAGTGGGTCTCCAGGCTGCATTCTAGAGGCTGTGGGGTTAGTCTCAGTCATTTGACTAGGTCGGGGTTGATCAGGTTCTCCCCTGCACCGGAGTCCACCAGTGCAGTCTGTGAGTCTGGACCTCCTGGTGTGTTCAGGGTGACTGGGATCTCCAAGCTGGTTGTTGGGCATGTGGTGGTTTTAGAAAGACCCGCCAGTGCCCCCACTCTCACTGGCGGGGCCCTCCCTTTTGCCCTA
This sequence comes from Monopterus albus, assembly GCF_001952655.1. Classification (NCBI taxonomy): domain Eukaryota; kingdom Metazoa; phylum Chordata; class Actinopteri; order Synbranchiformes; family Synbranchidae; genus Monopterus; species Monopterus albus. The sequence goes on from NW_018128413.1 coordinate 131,609, forward strand.
TGTTCCAATTCTCGAACAGTGAGGTCCAGGTTGCCACAATACATGCAGGCCCCATGTTTAATTCTCCAGGCTCTTTCCTGGGCGGTCAACCGGGTTCTGCCAAGCTGCATGGCTTCCTCTTCAGATGACGGGTCAGGTTGGAGTCACCCTGTTTGCCTAAACAAACACAGGGAGGACTGGGTGCTTTCAGCCATGGAAGGGTGGTTCTGGAGCGAGTGGAGCTCCCCATTTTTTCCCTCCGATTGTCTATTCTGATGGCGAAGTTAGCAAGAGAGTTGAAAGATGTTGCTTCATCTCTGGTGGCCAATTAATCTTTAATATAATCCTGTAGCCCATGCCAGAAGGCACTTCAGAGGGCCTGGTCACCCCAACCTGCTTCTGCTGCCAGGACCTGAAACTCCACTGTGTATTCAGAGACACTGCGGGATCCCTGGTAAATGGTGAGCAGTTGTCTGATCGCGACAGGATGGTTGAAAACGGTTTGCAGTTCCTGGAAGTATTCATCACTGGTGGCCCCTGTATGAAGGCTACGATATGCTAATCCCTGGACACAGGAATAAAGCTTAACCTTTCACACTAAGGTGGCACATTTGAAACATTAAAGCTCCAAACTCTGCTTGAGGTATTTTGGTGGAGATATTAATTCAGTAATTGACTACCATGAGCCTGAGAAGGCTTCCCAGCAGATCTCCCTCTTTCATGTTATTAATTCAGGATAAGACCCCAAAACCTCCCAAATAACAATAACCTGCAGTTATAGGCAGCTACCTCCTTATACCCTCAGATGTTACTGAGACATTTTTATAAACCAGTATACTCTGGCTCTTTGAAGAAGTGTTACATTTTGTCTGAAATAACCAATAAAAGCCGTGACACTGGCCACTTAAGACCATATTTGTTTTGCACAGTATTTAGTTGGCATAAGATGTTATAAAGGATAGGAAATTTAAAGGATAGCATATATTATGTAATAAGTAAACAGCTGGATATTTTATATAAAATATTTTCTGATAAAGCTTTCTAAATGTCACCTCCCCTTTCAACAGCCAGCCAGTTTGTATGGAATTCCAAGCAACAAGCCCAATCAGAGAAGTACTGCTTTCTGTTGTCACTGTTAGGTTTCCCACAGCCAGGCAGCTTATCACCGCTAGGTTTCTACTGCCTGTTTTAACTCTCTGAGACACTGTTGAGAAGGTTGGCATACTATTAACACTGTTGATTGTTGAACAATATGATTAAACTCATTATCAAGTTGTGTTCTAAGATAGAGAATTTGAATTATAATGTGTAATATAATAAGTAAACAATTGACTAGTTTATTTAGATTGTTTTTAAATGACTGAAAATTATGTCAGTATTTCAATGTTAATTTCAATCATCACTGATTCCCTTTTCAGGAAGCTGCATTTAAACTAGTTATAGTCTTAAACAGCCTTGAACATTACCACTTAAAAGTATAAGTCCACTAAAATCATAACAGTAGCATCAAAACTTGACTCAATAAACAGAGTATTAAACCTTTTCAGGAATTTTATATACTGTAGAATCTTAAAAGACTTACAGCAAAGCAGCAAGCAATAAGATATAAACCTTAAAATCATCAATAATTGTCTTGATTGGCTTACAATCTAAATAAATCAACAACCACTATTTCTAAACAATCTAAAATGATCATACTGATTAAAATTATTATGGTTGAGCTCTCAAGACACTGAATAAAAGTCAAAGGCTTTGCTCATGGTCACCAGTCCTCAGTTGGTTTGGGTTTGTTGGATCAAAAAATCTTCATCTCAGATTATCATTTTTTCAACAAGAATTCATTCTATACCCTCTATACTGTAATTTTGATGAACAGTCAGAATGTACCAGAGAATTTCTGTGAAGCTTTTTTAGTCAAATTTCTTGTGATAAGTGGCTTGGATGGTGGTAACTTTGCTAGTTTATCTAGCACTGTTATAATAGCACTAAACTTCATGTAAACAGCATGTCACTTATGCTTCTCTATTAGCGTTAACATAGAAAGCTAGTTCCTATTCCCAATTTGACAATAAACAATAATAAATTAAGCTTAATTTCATCTAATTTTGACTTAAAATTTCAATATCCATATAATTTCCAACAGAATGGTTCAAGCATGAACATGTGAAAATTTTGCTGTTCTTGCCAGATCATTAAGTGCAAAAGAGAAATTTTTCTATTAGAACTTTGCCTATAAAGTAATAGTCTTTTTGTTTCTAAGCACCTGTGAGCAGGACACCGCTCAGTCAGCTTCCTCTCATTGGGGGGCGGCTCATTGTACAGACATCTTTATTTAACTGCTGGCCACAGCCAAGCAGAGCTGTCTACCACCAAACAAGGCCTAGATCCTTTCCAAGGATCACAGCAAGCAGGCATTGGCTGCTGTCATCTCGCCATAACACTCTCCTCTAAAGGGATTGACCACATCTGTATTAGTGGGACAATTGTATTTGAAACAATAGGAAAGGTGTGTGCATTTATCTGTGCACACCAAAAACATACAATTTACAGCTCTGGCCTCACCGCACGTCCCCTTGTCTTGTCTTATTCAGCAGTGCTGACTGGGGTACACAATGAATCCAGATGCTGTTGGCTGTGATGAATCTTGCATGTGTCTAGGTGCAGACTTGAGGACAGGTTGTAAATCATCCCTGGAACCTTTCAAAGCAGAGGACTATCTGTTGTTGTGTCTCCTTGCAGTTTTGCTAGGATCAACTGTGGCCATTTTTATCGTAGTCTTTATTCAAAGCCCTAGGAAATATTTGGCAATGTATTTTCTGGGTTATCCAGTTTACTTGGTGGTGTAGTCAAAAATAGTTTGGTTTGATGAGTAGTCTAGCTGCATGGGGCACCACCTACAATCTTACACTGTCTTCGTGATATCATTGGATTGAAGGCATATGCATATTTTAAAGATGAATGATGGCGGATGAATGCATCTCCATAAGATTAAGACAATTGAATTGTGCTATGAATAAAATGTGGGTCTCATTTAAATATTGCTTGTGCTTTATTACAGCAGGTCATTTTCCACATAACTTAGTGAGTTAGTGAGTATGTTGCAAATAGCAGTATAGAGGTTTGTCACCTGTGTCACCAAGTCATGTGAAACTATGTTTGGCTACCATACTGGACTGTGGTTAAAGTTTGAAAATGTATTTACTGTGGAGTAGGAACTGTCACTCAATATACTGTTGAGTGGACTTGTTGTGGCCACTTTTCTGATGAAGGTTGCAGTATCACAGCTGCAATCCATGTCTGTCGTTTCTTTGGGTCAGCAGGGCAGAGGTGGAATGATAATGCTATCCCTTACTGTGCTTAACTGTTGTGAGTGCCAGCAGCTACACAATAAATGCCCATTTTTTTAAAGTAATTGTAGTTTATTATGAAGAGGATAGAGTAACATTACAAAAACTCAGCTCTCAAAAGCAAGAAAAAAAGTCAAACAGGAGAAATATTAGTTAAATAAGCAAAATTCTCACCCAACAAAACAGGAAAATTTCACTTGCCATGATTTTTAGAAAAAAAGTAAAAATATCCAGTTTCGAGAACCCATAGATATGCAGCAAGACTAAAAACAAATATACACAGGAAAATAATCTGCTGAGAGGCAGACAGGAAATGGGTGAGACAGTCAGGGAGACCTGCAACATACGTAGGTCGGCGGACTTGACTCGCCAACGTCACACGCACACACACACTGCTTGGTACATGGTGTGTCCCGCTGTAACCATTCAGCTATTGAGGCGCCCTAGGTTTCAGTTTTTGTAGTGAAGGTACTTGAGCTGCCAGAAGCAGCGAGCAGAGTTGTTCATATTCATATGTATGTGTCAGTCTTTGGCTCAGCTAGCATTAATCCTACATTCATGCTAAATATTCATTCACAAGAATGTCTTCTTTATGGTATGACATGATGTCTAAGATTGGTGCATGAGTGTTATTACACTCACTGTAAACGTGCTATTTCCCACTAGTGTTTTGTTTGTTTGCCTCCTGGGCGCCTTCCTGGGGAGGTGTTCCAGGCGTGTTCCACCGGGAGGACGCCCCAGGGAAGACCCAGGACACGCTGGAGGGACTATGTCTCTTGGCTGGCCTGGGAACACCTCAGTATCCCCCCGGAGGAGCTGGAGGAAGTGTCTAGGCAGAGAGAAGTCTGGGCATCTTTGCTTGGACTGCTGCCCCCTGCGACCCGGTTGCAGATACTTTTGAAATATTTAGCTTTATTTTGAAAATCTTGCTCCATTCAAATGAATGGGAAAATTCTATTTCAGCGTGATTTTAGCTATCAAAATGTTCAGCTCTTCAATGACATTCATGGTTTTCTTCAGAAATTTTCTAAACTTCACACTTTTAAAATATTTAGCTTTATTCTGAAAATCTCACCACATTCAAATGAATGAGAAAATTCTTCTTCAACACACTGTCAGCTATTTCAGCTATCAAAAATGTTCAGCTCTTCAAGGACATTCATTGGCCTGGGAATGCCAGGCATTCCCCGGAGGAGCTGGAGGAAGTGTCTGGAGAAAGGGAAGTCTGGGCATCTTTGCTTAGACTGCTGCCCCCGCGACCTGGTCCCAGATAAGCAGAGGAAAATGGATGGATGGATGGATTGTTGCATTGTGGTGGGGTGTTTAATAACCACAGTTGGCAAATGGTTTTGGCATCATAAATCTTATCCATCTTACTTTTTCCAAGCTACATGGAAATCAGGCCACAGGGTGGTGGTAATACAGAGTTTAGTTGCTGACAAAACCTAGCAAATCTGGCAAGCTGCATCTGAAAATGTTTTTTTTAAAAAGTAACCACCTGAAACAGACATTTTGACAGTCATTCCTGTTTTGCACAGTAGTTGACCAGGGGTAAAGGTGGGCAGGGTTTGAACTCTCAAGCTCACTTTATATTCCTTAAATTACTTTAAGTCATTTTCTGTGTGTACAAATGTGTTTAAAATTGTGAGTGCCTTTGAGAGAAGGCTGCCTGAAAGTTTGCACTGTTATCACAACTGTACGATTCATTACACTGAGATTACAAAGCAAGCAAAAATACATGGAATTGTTGGAGAGGAGCCAGAAGGAGGCTATGATGCCAGGCTTTTTTCTCCCCTCTTCAGTGGTCTTGGTTCAGAACAGGAATAAACATTTTTGCTTTTAAATGTGCTCAGTCCAAACATAGTCTGGCCTTCTTCAAATGAACCATACTTGGGCTTTAAAGTTCTATCATTCAAATATATACATACTGTAGATACATACACTCAGGTGTCAGTTTATTACATTTGTTGACAGTTTTTTTTTATTTTATTTTATTCCCTCCATTCAAATTAGTGAGGGTGGGGGAAATAACAGCTACACCTCTTTGTTTAAGCTAATGCAGTCCAACAGCACTGCAGTCTGCAGCCTCCAAAATGATCATACATTTGAATCAACACCTCTCTCAAACTGCTTCAACAAGAACTAAACATCACCTCTATCATCGCCTTCATGAAGGGAGGTTATATTACTGGACTGATGTATAAAGCTGAATAACTAAAACAATTCGCTAATTGTAAGTAATAAACTGCCAACTGAGGATATATATAGAGACAAATGCATTTGCACCTTCCCATCATCAGGTATAAAGATTTATTTTCCCATTTATGTAACTCGCTTCTGTAATCCACTTGAGCTGTCAGTCCACTGTGAAGTACAGTGCATCTGTGTCTGTTTTCATTCATTTCAATACTGCGCATAAGAAGCAGATTAAAGGGTCATTTTGCTAGCTCATTGGATAATTACCCGTTTTAATTGCTTCCAGTCAAGAGTATTAGCAAGGGCCCTTTGTTGTGCACTCTGTTTCCTCTGCCACTGTTTGACATCCTCCAGTTTCAGACTTGCTGACAGCACAGAAGTCAATTAGGGTTTAAAGAGACTCAAGGAGGCTTCTTTGTTCTACCTAAGTATTGGAGTTGAGAAGGACAAAGGTCCTTAAGGCTTTTACAAGACTTAGCTTTTGGTCACATCTGAAGAGCTTCAGTCTCATTGTGTGGCTCTTTCCTTTATTTACACTGAACTAATGTTTCCAACCTGAAAGGAGAGCTGTGTTTTTACCCAATAATGAACTCACAATACAACATTCTCAATAAAAAAAGAAAAAGAGAGGCACTTCAAATTCAGGTTAAAGGGCACTTTGTGGCATATATTAATGCTAATTGCTAACTGACTTTGCAATAATATCTTAAGATGAATAAAATATAGGATCTCTCCACAGCCCACTCCCTCCTTATATATTGTACTTTTTTAAACATGGCACTGAATTGCAGAACAAGAAGAGTAGAAAAAGTTAGTCATGAATTTTGTTGTTTATGCTTTGGTAGCCTCTAAGGATTATTTGCCTTGTGTCCATGGTGATTCTGTTGTGGCTGCGGATCGGTGCACTCCCAGCAACTCGCACTAGCACTGGGACCATCAACAACTCTGCCTCTGCAGGTGCTGGAGTGCACTCCTGGTGGCGGTCATCCTGTCGGTAACTTCGCATGTTTACATGAAGCTAAGCAATTTTGGAGGATTTTTCTACTAACCTGATTTGAATAATAATAATAAACTTTATTTCTAAAGTACTTTACAGCTCACCTAAGCACAAAGTGCTGTACAATACCGAATAGCAACATAGAACATCTTAGCAGTCTATAAACAAATAACACACCGATAAAAAGGTCTGCCTAAAAAGATGAGTTTTTAAAACTGACTTAAAAATCGATAACTCAGTTATATTCCAAAGCTCCTGTGGCAACGAATTCCACAGTCTAGCAACATGGACAACGAAGGATCGGTCGCCCCACTTCTTGTACCGTGACTTGTTGTACCATTGACCACCAGTGCCAGGTGCTCTGCAGATCGCAGCGCTCTGCGTGGGGCATACACAGTCAGCAACTCTGATAAATACTGCGGAGCAAGTCTGTAAATTGCCTTAAAGACAAACAACAAAACTTTAAATTGCACTCTCCACTGCACTGGAAGCCAGTGCAATGAGCGGAGAACCGGAGTGATATGGGCAAATTTGGATGTGTTGGACAGCAGCCAGGTTGCAGCATTTTGAACTACTTGCAAGTTTTGGGGAGAGGATTGCGACAGGCCGGCATAAAGAGCATTACAGTAGTCCAGACGCGCCATTATAAGAGCATGGATAGCTTTTTCCAGATTTGCACGTGATTAAAAACGACTTAACCTTCGCTAACAGCCTTAAATGAAAGAAGCTAAATTTGACTATGGCTCTGATCTGTTTTTCAAAGTTGAAGCCACTATCAAATATATATATAGGTTTGTTAGTGAATCTTTAAGTGGAGGGGCTAACACACCTAACTTAGGGACACCTGCGTGTGGTCCGGCACTGATCAGCATATACTCAGTTTTACTGTCATTTAGATGCAGGAAATTCTGCGCTAACCATTTCTTGATGTCTCGGATGCAGTCATCTAAAGAGGCAAGTGGATTTTGATTATCCTGTGTTAACGGTATATAAATTTGTATATCATCGGCATAAAAATGAAAGTGAACATTATGATTTGCTATAATAGGTGCTAGAGGCAGCATGTATAGGGAGAATAACAACGGAGCCAGGGTCGAGCCTTGCGGGACACCTGAAGTGAGAGGAGCTGTGTCAGAGGCAAAGCCGTCAACGACAACGGAAAAAGTTCTATTGGTCAAAAAAGAGCTAAACCATCTTAAAACCGAACCTCTCAGGCCGATAAGATGTTCAAGTTTGGAGAGTAGGATTGCATGGTCAACAGTATCAAAAGCTGCAGACAAGTCTAAGAGGACCAGCATTACAGACAGTTTTGCATCTAAGGCCGTGGTAATATCATTGTGGACCCTCACCAGAGCAGAGCAGAGCATTTTGACCAGTTCCGTTGTCTCCATGGTTTCAGTCATTCTGATTTGCAATTGCTGCTTTGTGTTATGAACTGTTTGCCAGTGGTTGAGACACCTGATTCCTCTGTGACTCTCTGGACTCCTGCCCTTTTTGAATTGTAATTGCTGCCTTATGTTATGAACAGTTTTGCCCATGTTTTGAGATACTTGATTCTTCCTGTAACCTGATTGGCTCCGGCCATTCTGATTTTGTGTGGCACTCTGCGCGAGGCCTGTGAACTGTTTTCTCTGTCAGAGAGAAGTACAGTGGGTACCTTGCACTCGGTGGTGATTACTTCCCCAGGTACTGGACCTCTGCTTCCGGCCCTCATCACATCATCCTTTGACCTGCTCTGCTGTCACCAGTCAGCCAGACCAGCTACCTCCACTACACAGATTCCTCTCACTGGGCCAGTGATTTCCTACGTCAGCTCCAGCCTCCTTTGACCGCTTTCCCGGCCAGCAGCGCTCTCCAGCCTAAAGCCAGCACCCACCTATATTCAGGTCCTCTGTTTTAGTACTTGATATAGACTCTATCTCTGTATACCTGTTATCCTCTCTCACATTCTCATTCTTTGCTTTAACATAGTGCGCTGCACCTCTCCTTCAACCCCGGGTTGCTCCTCTAGTGGTCCAGTCAATACAGCATCCCCAGATGTTCGAGATCCGCTGCAATATCTCCGTGTCCGGTCCTCACTGATTCCTCATTTCAGTATTCATTAAATTATATGCTTTTCCAAGCCTGAGTGCGAGTCCTGCATTTTTCTGAGCCCCCTCTGGTTGTTGTGATACAGCTAGCCGTAACAGATTCTTTCTCACAAAGGTATTTTTTGCACACCAAGTTTCATACAATATGGAATTAAGGCTTTACATTCTTTGCACAGTATGTTGCCTTTTTATGAGAAAGGTGAAAGGGTTTCTGTGTGTTTCCTCTGAGGAACTTCAAGTTCATCACATTGAAAATGAAAATAGTCCTCATTTTCCTCATTCTCTTGTCCTTGCTCAGTGCTTGGTGTTTGAAGATGCTCCCAATGGTGTAAAGGCAGCGCTAGCTGCGGGGATGCAGGTGGTGATGATTCCTGATGATAACCTGGACCCTAGCCTTGCTCGGGTGGCCACGCTGCGACTTCGGAGCATGGAGGAGTTTGAGCCACAGCTTTTTGGCCTGCCAGCATTTAACTGATTCTATTCTTACTCTTCAGAGGGAACTGTAATGATTGAGTCTGAAAAACAAGTTGATGGTTTTTCCTTTATGCCTTACCATATTCTTTGATTAGTGATATTTTCAGTTATTGTCATTGAATTGTTTTATATCACATGGGAGATCACTGAACAAAGTCTTTAGGCTGTTAGTCCTCAAGCCATTATTAGCAACTAGGTTTTTAAAACGCTTTTTGATGTGTCACACATGCTTTTTCAGTCAACTCTAGGGGTGTCCGGATATTTACAAGTTCAGGTTTGAAGATATTGAAGATATATATGAAGATGAACATGGACACACCCAAACACCACTTGTGCCAATACATCTTGATCAGATGCTGTCTAAAAAGTTGCACTTGCAGTTGAATTTTTCTAATATTTTTGATGTTGTATCAGAGGCTTGAGGCAGTGATTTAGAAAGTAGACAAAACTGAAACATCTGCATGACTATGAGCACTGGGAGCTTATGGAAAAGCATCTTTCTGTAATTTTTGAGTGACTGATTACTATATAGGTATACTAAATATTTAGCAAGTCTAGTTTGTAGATCATCTAAAATACTCAACATTTGTTTACATTTGCCCTTTGCCTTTGTTAGATTGCATGTATGAATTAATGTGCTATTTTTTTCTAATAAAATGTAATAAAAAATAAAGAAAATCAATTGTAATCAAGATAAGTGGAAAAAATCAAATTTACAAATGAAGCAAGATTTTTCACAACTGCTGATTTTTATTTGAACCTCAGAAATTTAACACATTCAGGACAGTTTACGCAGCTGAACACACAGTAACCATTTTGGTCTACACAACACATCAGCTCCATTGAACACAGACAAACCTATACTTTACAGGAGGGGCAGAATCATCTTGAGTGCATGTTGCATATGTATGTCTTGCACTTGATGCATGTATATTGTGTTTTTCTGTCCATCTTGGGTCCACACACTCCACAGCGCTTCTTTTGGTTGGAACCTAGACTAACGAAAAGATAAGAAATACTTAGCACTGTTAGGTATTTTTAGTCAGATAGATATTGGTTAGATACTTTATGTATTAGAAATGTTTAGTGGAGATAAGATGTCTAGTTAGACTGTTAAATGCTTAGTCATGCTTATGAGTTTCTACAGGGTGCATCTGGTCAAGGATAACTAGAGAGAAAAGTTGATGACTGTCAGCAGACAGGATGTTTAATATTATTATTATGACATGTATAACTGTAGCCTTAGCCATAATATGTTCTTATGCTTAATGTCATGACATGTCACTAGATGTCACCACACAATCAACAGACAATCACACATTGATTTTCTTCATGCTTTGACTACTGCTATGGTCAGCTGCAAAGCTGGCACCGGCCAGCTGCAAAGCTGGCACCGGGAGACATCACGGTTTGCCATTCCTGTGTAGAATGGGGTTAGCCCGAAGTGATATAATGTATAGGCCTGTTGTGGTTCAGGGTCTTTCATCTTTCAGCTGCCTGCGTGCATGTTGGAGGTGCAAGATACCTGAGCGTGTAATGTTAATTTTTATCTGTTCATTGAATAAATCAGCACTGTTTTGAAGTTACTTGGACTGCTTCGTCTCTCAGAGTTAGCGTGGTTAAAAGTACCGGGTACAACACCATCTTGATCTGTTGAGATATCAGTTGTGAAATGTGAAGAACAATGCTGCCTGAGCTATAGTTAGTGTGTCTGCCCAGCCCCCAATGTGGAGGGGGTGGAGGGTGTTACATGTGAGATCATAGAGATGTAAATGCTTGAAATGGAGACAGTGGAGCACACCTGGCCAATAAAGCTGATTCTGATTGTCAAAGCATGAGGGTCGTAAACTCACACCTATTTGTGTCTCAAAGAATGAGTGTTGTAACTTCACACCTCTGAATGGGGCACCAGCATTCTCATCCTGAATCCTCCTCGAGATGACTGCAGAGGCTGGAGGTCTTGGAACCTTCGTTTTGGAACTGGCTTATGTATTGGCAGATCTGTATGTACAAGGTATATTTACAGGTATTGCACCTGTAAATATACCTTGTACATACAAAATCAAACATTTTTATGCAAAATGACTCAACAGATGTGTACTTCATCCCAAACAAATCCTTTGAATAAACCAGCACGGTTTTTTGTATCCACTTGGACCACCTCATCTCTCTGAATTCCTGGTTAAGAGAACTGGAAAAAATAGCTTTCAAGATGGTGCCGTGTCCCGTGAGCTAGCCGAACTCTTCAGGCAACCGGTCCGATCTTCCCAAGTAAAGATACTTATAATCCTGGACCAGACTGAGCTGATAATTCAACATGCAGTCCTGATTTCGACTGGTATCATTTCCTGGTCTTCAGTCTAGAGCAGTGCGGTCCCATACATCAACTGGCCGGCCAAAAACGAGGTAAGCGGAACCTTTGTTACACATAAACTCCACACATTGAATTATTTCCAAATCAAAGTTGATGTGTGGGCCGCCCAATCTTTGACGTTCCAAATTGGATCCAAAACAGTAAGGATAATGAAAACACATGTCTTATTCTCTGTGTTTTAACTGCTGTGCTGGTGTGTTCATTTTCTCACATGTAGAGTTAACAAAGCACATAGACTCATTTTGAGGGATAGTGAATGAGTGCTGTGATTACAGAATTTGATACCAATAAAGAGACGTAAAACTCACGTTTTATAAGCGAGTTCCTGCTAATTCAGAGCAGTGGTCTCTTAAAAATTGCCCGATTTCTTTTTCATTTTATTCCCCCTGAAAAGATCAGGCGAGTGAGACCTCTTGCCTGGAATTTAGGATCTTTGATAAATCCCACACTATAACACGGTACAGGGCCTGGTTGTTTGTTATTTTTCATGGAATGTGGGGGTGGTTTGCTGCTCGAAGGCTGTTCAGCACTGGCACATGTGTATCTCATAGCAACAAGTGCTACAGAGAAAATTCGATGTGCCACAGTGTGCCTCGGGCAGAGCTGTTTTGGGATCCGGGGCTGGGCATAGGTTATGGGAAAACTGTATTATAGCATTAGGGTGACGGCGTATTCAGTGGAATTAAAACAGACCTGTTGATTGGGTGAACCCCCAGTGGTCGGGCGCGGCAGAAACAGTTCTGCCGTAGAAGTTTCCAGACCGAATCAGCTGGTTCTGGGCAGAGATCATTCCACTTGGGGCGCTGTCACGTGTAATTTTAATATGTCTGCAAATGTTGTACAACATAGTACTATGCAAATTTTTTGTCTAAATGGTAAAATATCTTTTCTAAAGCAGGAACAAATCAGATGCCAGACTTAAACAAGCTGAGTGTTTTCTTGCGGTTATGTATGCCTTTTGGACACTTTCAAGTGTTTTCAGCCTCCTTCAGTCAGTTCAAGCAAGTAACAGAAGCCAGTTGATGGTTTTCTCTCCCAGTGGCACAGCTTTTTTTTGTTTTTTTCTCTCAGTCCAAGCAGTCTCTCAGAGATAGTGGCTGGCAAATTTTGAGGTCATATACACACACACACACATTTTCACCCCTCCTCTGGCTTTA
>NW_018128414.1:0-1707 GCF_001952655.1 Monopterus albus
TGTATCCTATATCCCCTGAGCTTTTATCAACACCTCTGTTAAACTCAAGTTCATTCCATCGCTTAAAACTGTATTTTTAAATCAGTCCCTCTCCCGCCTGAACCTGGGACAGCTCAAGATGTTTCACAGTTTCTTGTGCCCTACACATGTCATATTACCCTGTATCATGCTTCTTCATCAACTTCAATGTCAGGATTGGTCGTTCACCTTGTCGGGTTCAAGTGATCCGACACGTCCAGTCGGGACACGTCCTGAGGTGGAGTTTACGGTCAAGGAGACAGACTGACCTGTGGCTGCTGAGCAGCTTCACTGGAGTGGTTGGGTTTAAGGGACTTGCTCAATAAATAATAACAGTGGAGTGTCAGTGTGCAGCTTCTTTGTCCCCTGTGTGTTTATGCTCCTGTCTGAAAGGAGAGAAGACAGAAATCAGACAAGACACAGGAGAACAAAGGAGAAGCAGGAGGAGACACAGGGACAAAGTGACAGAGAGACAGGAGCCTCCAGATGTTGAAAGATGAGTTGGACATAAAGTTGTCATGTTGCTTTGGTTGAGGTAAATGTAGCCTCCTTGTCTGTGCATCGTCATATGGTGGTTTGTGGAGGTTCTTCAGACTTGGAGTAACAGGCTTTGAACCGGCAAAAGCAAGACAGAGATGCAACTAAAGGCAATTTCTTTGTCTATTGAACTAAAGCCCAGGACAAACAACTGGGGGACATGTCTTTATAAGACAACCCCACTTCTCAGCTCGAGATCATCCACTAGCTGGCTGCAGGAGAGCACAAGTGAAATGAAAATGTTGGTAATATGTTGACAATTACTCAGTTTTTATATCAAGTATTATTACTTTATAAACATATTTAATATTACATTATAACATCCTGTATAAATCAGTGTCCTCACAGTTTGGGTTTGACTTCACACAAACAGAAAGCAGAAATATTCTCCTTTAGACTCTCAGGACTGTACAGATGGGCTGACATGTAACATTTCACTGTAATAACCTGGTGGCACAAATGATGTATATAGTTATATTTACAGGACAGTCTCATAAAACTGATAAGTGTTTATATCGTAGAAACCTCATTCAGGCCACAGGTGACCTCCCAGTCTGTTCTGCTGGAACAACATCTGGATTCTTCCTCTAATGAAACTGTTTTCTCACAGAGAGAAGATGATGTGGATCCTTCTGCTCTTCATCCTGACCTCCTCTGTCTGGGGTTAGTAGGGCCACGACTTGTTTTCATCATCAGTTAATCTGACAGCTCTCCATGTCTTTATTAAACTCTGTATTTCATTCTCTCTCCTCCACAGGGACAGTTGTTCTGAAAATGACTCAAACCTTCTACCAGACTGAGGAGAACAATAGTATCAGCATCAGATGGGACACTGAGAATAAAACTGACCTGTCTCTCATCAACCTCGTCTGTTTCCTGTCTGAGGGTCTTAAGTGTTTATTTGACATGAGAAACGGCGTTGAGGTTCCAGAGTCTCAGCATCAGCAGTTTGCAGGTCGGGTTCATTTGGACAAAGACGCTCTGAGAGACGGACGAGTCACACTTCATCTGTCCAGAGTCACAGCTGAAGACTCTGGGTCTTACTGGTGTGAACTGGCTGCTGATTATGACCAGGTCAAGAGGCGATGGACGCTCCTGACATCAGGTAAGTCAACTCTGCTACTGCTGGAGGTCAGGACTGAAAACAAGGCA
>NW_018128414.1:1875-3545 GCF_001952655.1 Monopterus albus
CTGGAGCTGCTTGAACCTTGAACCAGGCCGTCCATCACAGTGAGCATCAGGTCTCCATCATGACTTCAGAAACACAGTGTCCGACTGTAGCTGTGAGCAGAGAGCTGCTGCAGCAGGAAACAGGAAACTATGTACCCAGCAGCCCCCTGGCTTTGGGCTCCACTACGGTCTGGGAGAGACACAAGAAGACCTCACTAGTGAGGACGTTCCCTCCAAACAGCTCCTGCTCTAAACTCTGACAGACAGTAACATGATGTGATGACCGGCCTGGTCTCCAAACACTGAGTCATGTGACACAGCAGCAGCCTGGAGGACGAGACAGACTGAATCCTGAAATTCCTCAGTCTAAGCTGTTATCTAAATATTTATTTACTCTTTCTATGTTTGTAACTTCTGCTTTTGAAATTTTTTGCGACCAAACAAAATGTTAGTTGTTCATGGTTCGTAAAGACAAATGCTTCATCAGCAAAACAAGAAGCAGCTAGTTTTTGCAGCATTTATAACTTCACAGTTTGAATCGTTACAGGTTTACTACCTAAGCAAAACAGGGAGGCTGTGGCTCAGTGGTAGAGCAGGCTGTCCTCTGATTGTAGGGTCAACAGTTCAATTCCCAGTCTCACCAGTCCACATGATGAAGTGTCCTTGTGTAAGACACTGAATCCCAGGTTGGTCCCTGTGGCCAGGTCAGCGCCTTGCATGGCAGCTCTGCTGTCATTGGTGTTTATGAATCTGTAAGGTTCCTCTGTCAAGGTAATGTAGAAAAAGTGCTGTACAAGCACAGTGTGTTTATAGTTTCTAAGTAAGACATGAATGTGATTAACTGACCTTGAATGTCTGAATAGTCTTTAATAACAAAGTGTTTCTTTGTCATATGCACAGTTAGGAAACGTGTTTCCCTGTACAATCAAATTCTTACTTTGCCGTCCACATGAATGTCACATCATTCTATTTTCTGTCCTTTCAGTGCAATGCAGTGAACATTATCTTTTTACACCTGGTCTTTCATTTACAGTAGGAAACACTGACAAGCTCTCTGTCGTCTCACTGACAGGCCTACTTTTCTCATGCCTGCAGAGTTACACTGCAACCACTTGGTGGCGCCATGTCCTGTTCCTTTTGGTTACTGATCATGTTTTCCTGGAGGTCATGGAGCTTAGAGAAGACTCTGATGCCAGCTCAGTCTACAGTTCTCTTATAGACATGGACCATGGCTCTAAACATGCTTTGAGAAATGTAATCAGCATCACCAGCGATAGCACTGTGGTGCTAACAGGAAAATCAGGTGGACTAACAGCCAGACTCATAAAGGACGTCCCTGACATCTAGCATGTCCACTGCCTTGCACACAGTCTTCAACGTGCAGTGAAAGATTCTCTTTAAATCTGTCTGCTTGCAATAATTTTGCAATTCTCATTGCAAAGTTGTACTCAGTCTATCACCAGGACAATGAATGTTGGATCACTGCAGGAAGCAGTGTCTGAGATAAACACAGGTTTTGAAGATTGGGCAGGTGTTTATCGTCTGCTGGGTTTCAAGCCCCTTCAGTGCAGTGAGAGCTGCTTGGGAAGGTTTTTCTGCCCTGTTGCATCATTTTAAAACAGCCAACAAGGACTCGTTATGCTCTGATGGCAAGAGAGAAATACAAAGGCCTAGGAAGAACCTGATAAACT